>NC_062521.1:17793708-17858708 GCF_022655615.1 Tachysurus fulvidraco
CTCTCTCTCCATTCTCCTTGTATCCTTCAGCACTTTTGATAGGCTGAAAGCAGCTGCACTAAAGCAAGATAAAGCTCCACCATCAAGATGATGAACAGTGTGGATGAAGGGGCTTCGCGCTGAGCACAAAGGCCGGAGCGGAGAGGCTGAGGCAGCGGCGAGGACAGCTGAAGAATGCCATTGCGGGCAAGGATGAATAGCTCTCATTTGTGAATATACAGATCTGCATGGTGAGGACAAGAGAGAGATAGAGTGAGGGATGGGGGGTGAGAGAAGGGGCGAGAGAAGCGAGATATGAAATGGAGGTAGATTTTTTTTAAAAAAGAGGTTAGAAATAAGAAAAGGGTCACAATGAAAAAAAAACTATATAAAGCTCATAATATATAAAGTGTGGAGAGCTGGGTGGTTAATGATTAAAATGCTGATAATGAACTTACTATAGGAGTGTGAGAATGAGTATGGGAGAAGCCATAAAAGAAAAGGTCTCATTTCCTTCATTCACCTTAAAAATTGTAATTAAATATCAGGCCTACATGGTCTGCTGTATTAGTCTAACAATATGTCCCAGGTTCACCTAGTGGTTATTAGCTAGGTTTCTCTGTGTTGTGTCATATGGCAAGTCAATAACAAGTGTAAATGTTCCATCAATGGACTGATCAATCTCTGTACCCTGAGCTGCTCTATCAGCACTGTACATCTGCTCATTAACCTTCACATAAAATAGTATGCACTACATTGTTTACCATTTACACCAAACACCTCTGCAGACCTGTGTGTTTCTTACTATTGCATGTCCTTTCTTTATCACCTTCATGTTTTCTCTTGTTCCCTCTTTTTAAAGATGTCTGGAATATTAAGCTGTGACCCCCCGCTGCCCTCTCCCACCATCTCACGCTAAAAGCACAGTGTCCTTTTGAGCCACAACAAAACCCTTTTGCTCCAGTGTTGTAGGAGTGCTGCATTCAGTAGAGACCCCCACCACCACCACCACCACCACCACCACCATCACCACCACTACCACCATATCCACCACCTCTACCACCCCCAGCCCTGTGCCCTAAAGAGCCTCTCGATTAATAGAGATGTAAATAAGTTCAGACAGTTGCCAGACCTTTGTCTACGGCTTACATTTGTGAGGCATCACAAGGATCTCTTTTTGTCAGTATCCCTTGTTTTGTAGGCTTTCTTACCATGTCTGGGCCAAGATTTGTAATCTGTTTAGGTCAGTGTTTATGGAATACAGCCTCATCTGGCAAAATAAGAGTTGCATACGTGTTGATTAAATACTGCAGGTCAAGATCAGTTGCCTGTATGATTTTTATACACGTCATGATATCATCTCGTCACTGGTGTCATTGATGATATTTAATGCATTGGTGGGAGAAGCACACAGATGCAAAACCATCCAGATTTAGTAAAAAAGCAAAAGTTCTGAGGTCACAGAACAGAAATGCATTAGTAATAACCAATAATTAACACTAATCCCCTGGGCTGCTTTATGGACATCATTTCAAATGCAAAACGTTATAAACTGCCATCTTTCCCAGGTGCTAAGTGGTTATAAAATCAGGATTCCAAGCATTAAATGGTTAAATATGTTTAATCATTTTCAGCTTCATTACCAATACCCCATTATATTAGATTATGTGAAGCAAAGCTGCAATTTCCAAGTAATTGTATCCTTGGAACATTCCAGACCAGCCTATTTGGAAGATTTTAGACGATTTCAAAATACAAGTTACATTCATGAATAAGAGAGCAGCACGAATTTGGCCAAAGAGGATGACTATTGCATCGCTACCACCCAGCTTCCCTCCTGTGCCCTCGTTTTAAATGCCATCCGTCCCACGATCAATCACATCCGCTCCATTCTGTCCCGGTTGCAGATATCATCAAAGCAATCATGATTAGCATTATGTATTATGTATTATAGTATGTCACATTTTCTTATTGCTAAGCTTGCATTTTTATTTCAATTCTAGTTGTAGGATTCTTGATTGGTCCAACGTTTATTACTGTTCCTTGAATACATTACACTCATATACTGTCTATGAGTTTACTTTAATAAAGCATCTTTAATGATCACGGTGATTTGTGATGTATAATCTAACACATCATAATAACACCTTTGGTCAGAAATAGCAGGTTCAGTGTGAGAGAGAAATCTGCATTAAATGCTGCATTAGTTGTTATTAATAGCTGTAAGGTTTCTCATCAGGATAACTATTTATCTATAATAAGAGCCTGATATTCATTGAGTTTAGCACCTTGTCCTGTCAGTACCCCAAGAAAACTTAGGCATATTGTTTTTGTCTTTATCACTAGGTGTAATGGTCAAAATGACAGCTATGGAGTAGCTGTTGATGCCATAATGTGTCACCGGGGCACTTTTTCTCACTAACACCTACTCTATGTGCCCCCTGTGAACATGTGCTATTTCCACGGGTGCTGCATACTCTTCACACCTGAAAATGCAGCAGAGACACCAACTCGCTTCCAATTAGCATCTCACTCCCTTAAGAGGCCTTACACACACATACACACACACACACACACACACACACACACACACACACACACACACACACACACACACACCACACACACACACACACACACACACACACACACACAGTGAACAGACATACAAACCTTCATAAAATGTCATAAATGACTCCTGGGGTTAACAAGGATCTTAAAATATATATGAAAGATTAAAATGCTGACAAAATTAGATTAGGAAATTTGAATCCTTTACTCAGCCAATGTCTACCATTCCGTTCCAGACTTGAGTTCCAGTACATTCATTCTTTCATCCAGACAAGCTGCATTCATTCCTTCATTCATTCCTTCATTCATTGTTAATAATCACTGTATCATGGTCAGGGTCACTGTGAATCTGTCTCACACACACACACACACACACACACACACACACACACACACACACACACACACACACACACACACACATATAAACACACACGAAAACACACTCACATACACACACAAACATACACACACATTTGCACACACATTCACTGCAATTTATCAGGTTCAATCAACTAGTGGTGTAAACGTGATATGATATCATATGATTTAATTCAGTAGCTTCTGAGTGATATGTAAAGTAGTATTTAAAAAGTATCAGAATTACAAGCAAATCACTTTGGTATTAAACCATTTAAACTATTCATACACCAGTTTAAAAGTGATTTACACGCCATTTGTTTGCCCTTTGATAATAATGCATATATTGAAACCATTTTCAATATTAAACCCATACAATCTACCTACTGGCATATTTTTCGGAGGTCAGAAGAAAATAGAGAACCTGTAATAATCCCCAACGTGAAGAGACTTGAAAAAAGAATGTGCAAATCTCCAAACAGACAAAAAGTAAACTAACGTCAAAACTGAACTGAGGATGAACTGAACCTGGAGCTGAGGTGGGAAGTGAGGTGAGGTGGGAAAGCTTTAATGCTCATACTCTAATAATGCATCTAGGTAAGAAATGAGTTTTTGGAAATATTACAAAAAAATATATAAAACTGTTTTTTGGTTCTTTAAATTGTGTGATTAGAAATATACACACTTTTGTAGAAAAAGAGCTGTTAAAACATAATCAGATAAAACCAAGACTGTCTCAGATAATTCAATGCTAAGCATATGATGATGTGCCTTAATGTTGAAGCCTTGTAATAAGTCATATCTAAGAATCCTGCCATTATACTGCCCAGACTTTAATTTCATATTAGCCATGCCATAGCTTGTCCAAGACAGGTCAAAGGTCACAAACGCACACCAGCTGCTTCATATCAGATGATTCACAAGGTAAAATGATGCAAGGCATTTCACACATGGGTCACAGAAATTACATTGCTTACAAGTGTTCCACTGTACACTGTGGCGTACAGTAATGCTGGGACTACGTCTTTTACGCTTTTATGACTGGATCGCAGTGCTGCAATTTGGACAGAGCCAACACTGCGTGTGAACGTCTGTGGGCCGACCAACCCCACTGCTATCCAGGTCTTCAACTGCAGTTTTTCTTGAGGCCATGGAAACATCTCACTGTGTATGTGTGTGTCCATCGCAAAGTAAGACAGAAAGAAAGAGTGGATAGAGTGCAGAATAAGAGGGATTGTGCTAGGCCACACTAGAAATGTAATTAATGTGCAAGTTTCTCATGATTAACTTTTATTAAGCTATACTCCGGAGCCCAGAGCTGTCAGGTAATGGGTAAGAGCTGGAGAGTGGGATGGAAAAAACACAAGCACTCCCACTGCTCGAGACAACTCGTAAAGCATCGCTGCACTCATACAGCCATGCCTCCTCACACTGTAATTAATGCCAGGTTACCTGGACTATATAAATCCGCTAATATTACATGTTCTCTTTTCACATCAACATGTTGTCCAAGTCAATGCAAATTTCATGCAATTACTCAGAAATTACTGAAAAATAAATCAGACTTGAAAAAGATCATAGAGTATTCACATAAAAAAAAACCTTCTAAGTTCTAACTTTAGAGAAGTTGTACGCGTGTGTGTATATGTGTGTGTGTTCACAGACGAGATCACAGCTGGACGACAGAAGGCCCTGAAGGTGCTCCTGACCTGGGAAAAGAGAGAAAACTGCAGCTTTTAGTGACGGAGGTTGAATCAAATTTCAAAATTGAGGCTTATGAAATAATGAAATAAAATCCCTCCAGCAAATGCTTGGTGGTGCCTGCAGCTGACGAGCTTAAGCATGTGGCATCAGGCGGGCATTGTCTTTATAAGATGGCGCCTCATAAAATGGCATTAGTCACTAGCGCGAGGGCTTGAGGCTTCATCCTGGTGGGTTTAGGCCCAGCATGTTCACCAGCTCCACATTATTAGAATGACATCTGCTTTACAAGTCCTGCACCCAGGAGCATACCTTAAGAACTCATTTCAGCACTGCAGCCTGTACCGTCTACCCCCTTCTCCCAGCCATGGATTACTCGCTCGCCTCTTCCTCTGTTATTTCCCCTCTTTCTCCTTTCCTCACTCTTCTTTCTTTTACTCTCTATTTTAGTTTGCATTTGTCACCTTTCCGTCATCTCAATTTGTCTTGTCTGAATCTATTTTATTATCGTTGTTATAGCCTTTCCTCTACCCTCCCTCTCTCTCTCTCTCTCTCTCTCTCTCTCTCTCTCTCTCTCTCTCTCTCTCTCTCTCTCTCTCTCTCTCTCTCTCTCTCTCTCTCTCTCTCTCTCTCTCTCTGTTTGTGGCCCTCTGGCCAGACTTGAGTGTTGCACAACAGCAAGCTCCACTTTATCAATCAGCCCCTGCCACAAATACTGAGTGCATTACAGGAGTCATCCTTTATCCACCCACTCTAGAGGGAGGGGGCATGCAAATGTCTACTGCGTCAGTCGGCATGACAAAGGAGCAAATTAGTGAACACGAACAACATTTTCTGAAAGCATATAGATGAGTATGACTGCAGCTTTTGTGTCTCTGTGTCACCATGCCATGTGTTAATGTGCAGTCATGTAGCAAGTGCATTAAGAAAGATGGCTGTGTCATGTCCCAATAAAGAAAAAGAGGAAATTCATACAGTACACTCATGCATTTTTATAGATTGTTACCTGTTTAACACTGTGTTATAGGATACAGTGGCAATAATGCTTGCAGTACAGCTACAGAATAACCTTAATCTGTCTCTGTTCAACAGTGTTAGCACTAACACTCCTAACATCTTTATCTCTCTTTCAATCTCACTTTTTGCTGTTTAACCTTTTGCTCCAGCTACATGGATTTATTTATTTGTTTGTTCGTTTGTTTGTTTTTGTTTGTTTGTTAATAGTATATATATATATATATATATATATATATATATATATATATATATATATATATATATATATATATATTTGTCAATTTAAATTGTCTTTTGTATTCTATAAAAGTGGCATCATGTGCTGTTTCACTGACTGCCAGGTTTGACCATCAATAAAGCTTCCAGTGTGATGATCGCATTTATTCTCCAGCTGGAGTGGAATGATGAAGGCTTATACAAATCTGGATGCACTGCGGACACAAGACAAGGCAGGAGTCTGTCAAAATACTCAAAATACCCAGAAATGGGTAAAAAAAAATGTGGTCAGGGCAATAAGCACAGCACATTACAAAAACATATATATAACACAATATAAATAGATAGAAGTACATGAGTGAAAAAAGTGTATAAACAATATCAGAGCATCACCTGGAATGTTCTTCTTTGGTGTGTTTAGGAAGAACATGCACAAATGTATGCAAAGAAACTGGAATATGTCTGAATTTACTTTACTTATATATTTAATATATGTAAGTATATCTACCATAACATGGCTAACGTGACGCTGTCAGCTCATACAAATATGATCCGATTTGTCAAATTCTTCAAAAGATAATTCCAATTGCAGCAGCTTTTGTGTAGGATTTTTTGTGTATTTTTAGAAATAAAGTTGTAATAAACTTTCTTGTTATCATACTTATGAGATTTCTCTTACAATAGTTTTATCCATGGCAAAATCCAAGTACATCACTTTATCACCACATACTTGAAATGATAAGATCTGAGATGAATACTTCCATAATAGCTTTGTTTACAGAGCAAAACTGGAATTTGCACACAATACAGAAATTCTTTAACATAGTGGATGAGACCTACTGAGAGGGGAAACAGTATTGTCCTTATAACAAATTAGCTGGGATTCCTTAGGGAGTATGATCATTTCTATGAATAGCATTCTTTCATCGTCCTGTGGCCTGTGTACCTTGTTAGGCTTTCGCCCCTCCACTAAAGAAAAGAGAGAGAGAGAGAGAGAGAGAGAGAGAGAGAGAGAGAGAGAGAGAGAGAGAGAGAGAGAGAGAGAGAGAAATAAATAAATAAATAAATAAATAAATAAATAAATAAATAAATAAATAAATAAATAAATAAATAAATAAAGAAGAGAGAGAGAGAGATAAAGAAAGAGAGAGAGAGGGCTAGTATGCCAACACCTTGACGTAGATGTACAGCTGCTCACATCGTGCCTGTCTCACCTTTAGCCCTGTCTGTCTGCTGCCGCTTTTGATTTTTCGCATTCATACATCAATGAGCTTCACATGCTGACACCTCATTTTGCAGGCTACTTTGGTTATAGAGGGCCCGTTTTGCATATTGCTCCCCATCCCCTCCCAACATGCTGCCGATCTTTAAAGAGAGAAGGAGAGGACGAAATGTGGAAGACAAAAAGAAAAAAAAAACTAAAATGACTTCTTTTGCTTTCTCCAGCACGCGTCTGTCACCTCCTCTTCCGCCCCGCTTCCTGCGTTGCATGCTTTGCACACTCATTTCTGCAAAATGGGGCTTAATTGATTGATTTCTTTCTTTCATTTTCCCATGTCCATCATTCCAGGTCCTACTTCACTTTCTTTCACTTGTCGTCCCCTCTTCTCTTTGCTCTTGGTTTGACAGCTTTGGTAAGGATATGATTTCCTCCTTCTCGCCTCCTCCTCCCTTCTCTCACTTTCCTCTCACCACATTTGCTATCGCTAGATAATATTGCTTTGCTATTGTGTTGAATAATGGAGACTGATTTCCATTTGCTCTAAAAATGGTAATTATTACTGGCTAATTAGTCAATAGCAGTAGCAGCGGCTAAGCCAGAGCTTGCCTGCTTCAGAGTGCTGGACCTGTTATACTTCTGAAAAATCTCACATGCTTATGCTTGAATGTTTTCAGAAAATGACTGAAAATATCTTATATCTTACATCAGAAAATGGCATCAGAAAATACTTAACATTTTTGACAGTATTGTTAGCCTTGATGATACATATCATAAATATATTTATAGTTCAACAATACTTACATTATTACACTTTAATCATTGTTTTCAGAGTATAGAGCTCTTCAACAACAAGTAAATACAACAAAGGCACATTCAACTAGGTAAAACTTTTTTTTCACAAGTTCCTGCCATCACTCCACACACTGAAGTGCAATTATATACAGTATAAGAAGGACAAAGTATATAGAATCTTATACAAATTACATTTTACATGAAAGAATTTTCTTTGTCAAAATAGTAGCATGGGTCTTCAGTGTTTTTCAACATTTCGACATTAGGGCTGATCTGCTCTGTGTCGCAAGCTGTAACTGCTTTGACAGACCAAAACCACCAGCACCCCATCTTCATCTGAAAATACTTTTGTCTCTTTTGCCTTGCAAGCGTCTGTGCACTAATTGTGAATTAAAATCCCACCAAGCAAACAAGGTGTTTGGTAGGGGAGAGGGTGACAGAAGTAAGGAGGTGTGGAAGGAAAACGAGTGGGTGGGCTGCAGAACGAGGTGATGAAGGGAACGACAGGACGAGCGCAAGAAATGTGTGTGTGCATGCATGAGTGTGTGCGTGTGTGTGTGTGTGTGTGTGTGTGTGTGTGTGTGTGTGTGTGTGTGTGTGTGTGTGTAGAGCATAGAGTGACGGGGTGGGTGGGTTGTTTGAGCCGTATAGGTATCGTATGGATATCTGCCAAACCTAATGTAATAAATTGATGTTTTCCCGGGCCTGAAAAGAGGGACCCTGGCTTTTAAGTGGTGAGGGGCTGTCATCTCTTTGCATTTTGTGAGTTGGAGACGGGAGTGTGAATGTCACTTTCAAGTGGAGCTGCTCTGCTCTCCTAATGAGAGATGGGGTCTGCCTCATAGCCAGCCAAGGGGCCAAGGAGGAGACGCCACCCTCCCATAGCCTCCAATCCTCCCAGGGGCTGACAGCCTCCGATAAATCAAACCACTCACTTCCCTTGTCGCCTCCCCTACACCACCTGCAGTGGGAGGTGAGCAGTCATTTTCACAGAGAGAGGGAGAGAGAGAAAGAGAGAAAGAGAATGAGGAGTGACAGAGTGGGGGACAGGAGTAGGGGAAGGAGAGTGTGTGAACAGGGCAGGTAAAGAAAGTGAGAGAGAGTGGGGAATAGGATCAGAGGAGATAGCGGGTGGTGGGGAGTGAGAGAGAGAAAGTAGATGGATATAAAGAGAAGTGTAGAGGAGGCGAAAGGAAACAGCGAAAGGGAAAGCAATGCACTGAAAAAGAGAGAAAAATATTGAAAAAGCATGAGGGAGGACAAACAGAGGACAATAAACAATAGCCTCCCAGATTTAAAGTTCTCTCAATTACATATTAATGGTGTTTGTTGAGTGCTGCGGTGTATGTGTCTATTATTGTTAGCACATATTCACAAGGTCTTGTTGTATTTCCTGCTCATTTGCAGAATATTTTTACATATCTGTCTTCGTTCTGTATGCTTTCACTCTTTCAAGGCCCGTGCAGCCAAGCTGTCTCTACAGCCATTAACACTACTGTCAGCTTCTGAAGAAATATTTCTTCATTTTTGATAATTTAATTTTAGCTGTGTGTGTGTGTGTGTGTGTGTGTGTGTGTGTGTGTGTGTGTGTGTGTGTGTGTGTGTGTGTGTGTGTGTGTGTGAATGTGTGTGTGTGTGTGTGTGTGTGTGTGTGTGTGTGTGTGTGTGTGTGTGTGTGTGTGTGTGTGTGTGTGTGTGTGTGTGTGTGTGTGTGTGTGTGTGTGTGTGAGATATCTTGACCTTGATCTTTGAAATCTCTGGTACTCAGTCAGAGGATTTGATGATATTGTTTTTTTTTTAACTCGGACAGATTAGAAAAAATGTAGAATTACATTTAGAGAAGGGCACATGAACTTCACGTGTATCTTTTTATACAGACACACATGTTTTACACATATATTGGTTGTTGTCCTTTGATTACTCCTTGTTCTCCTTACACAGTTTTTATGATAGAGACCCATTCTGACACAAGACTCCCATTTTATCCAGGCTTAGGAAAGGTACTAAGTGTTAACACCTAAGTGGCTGGTCCTCTGTGTTGGTTACAGACCCAGGCCGGGGCAGCAAGAGCGCTGGATCCTGCCGCTGGACAAACAGGGAACTTTCACACATACAGTGTTTTTGTGCTTAGTGCTCTGACTTGGACTGGTGTCCCATCCTGGGTGTATTTTCACTTTACACCGAGTGATATACTGTGTTCCTGAGCAGGAAAAAAGTGGTTACAGTATGAAAATGAGTTTGTTTCTCTATTTTACATCTTTTGTTAAATTAAAAAGCTTAACTTTTCTTTTTTACATATTACTTATTATCTATCTATCTATCTATCTATCTATCTATCTATCTATCTATCTATCTATCTATCTATCTATCTATCTATCTATCTATCTATCTATCTATCTGTCTGTCTGTCTGTCTGTCTGTCTGTCTATCTATCTATCTATCTATCTATCTATCTATCTATCTATCTATCTATCTATCTATCTATCTATCTATCTATCTATGTTTGAAACTGTCTTTGTGACACCACTTAAAGTAAACCATTTATAAATGCTAGCTGTTGTTTTTTGCCTTTTAGCTGTAGAATCCATGCAGAGGTAGGAAATGATTGGTGTCACGAAGCTTTTACTGTAACTTTTTTAGCTGTCTGCTAAATGTAATGCTAATATAAATAAGAGGGTATGCACTGGCCCATGTCCAGCTAATATCTCCAGAAGATTTAAACAAGAAATGTCTAGAGTGACTGTAAACTATCTGGATCTGTTCACTTGCTGAGTTATTATGGCGGAATAAGTAGAATACTTTTACTGTTTTGCTTATGTCTATGTCCTGGCCCGAGGCATCTATTTCCCCAGTCCGGCAAGCTGCTAGACCTACAAGCCATGTGGACTATACAACTTTTTTTTTCTCTCTAAAAATTGTAATCTCTGCACTGCATTTGTCCCTAAAAACACTGAAAAACCAGAAGACACACTCTGATTTTGCTCTTATCGTATCGATAATGTTCGATCGTTAAAGGAATCCAAATTCACTGAGAGACTATATACTGTACATTCATCAGCAATTTTTCCTTCTTCTTGTCACTAGTTGGTGTTGTTTGCACAAGGAAGACATTTAATGCTGACACATGTCATGAGCAAAACTGCATGGCTTCGAAAAGCAGGTATGTACAAACAAGTACAGAATGAACAATAAAAAAGAATAGCATCTAGGTTAAAAAAAAAAGGAAAGAAAAAAAAAAAAGAAAAACATTAAGCATGCTAAGTAATTCCAGAGTATGTAGGAAAGCACTAGATTAGTGTTGGGGTGGTAGAGACAGACGTAGATGAATTCAGTGAGGTGGTGGGCCCAAAGCTGCGTGGATGCAGATTAAAGCGTGAGGTGGCAGTGTGAACCTTAGACAGATGGCAGCGCCTCCGCAGAAACGAGGAAGGAGGAGGGAAAGGAGGAGAGGAAAATCCAGTGATGCGACCTGCAGGAGTAAAAATTGCTCGCATTGTTGTTTTCATTATCTTCCTTCTGTCATTTCTTGAGCTTTGTATCTTTGAAATGAAAGGAAGAAGAAGGGAGGTGGGAAAAAAGCAGAGGAATATAGAGGAGTGGAAGGAAGAGATGGGGGGAAAAAAACCTGTGAAATTAATCTTTTGTGCGGGTCCTGATGGAGCAGAGACATGCTCAGACAAAAGGTAGACTGGGAGAGAAGCCTGGTGATTGATGAATAAAGTAAAGGTGTCAGAAGTGTATTATGTAAATGAGTGGAGCCAGAGAGCATTGCAGAAAAGGAACGAGTGAGAGGAGAGCAGTGCATGTGTCACCAGGGCTATCGTCCCCCAGTGTCACTCCTCTGCCATCTTTCATCTAGTCGGACAAGCTCAACTAGCAATCTGCCTGCTGCTTTAGAGACAGCACAGAAAAGAGACCCACATCTGACTGAATTCACGAAGGCCTGCTTGACCAGTACAGAACAGCAAGTGCATATTCACAGACTCGGGCAGCTGAGTGGAGGTGCACAGATAAAGGCTGCTCATTTATTGTGAGTGTCAAGGCTGTGTGTGCTCCAGTGATACTTTTTCTTTACAGACTTAGTGAAAATAGCAGTCTAAGCTATATAGGGAACACTGAAAAAACACCCTCACACACACAAATGTTGGTGATGCTGAGGCTGAATTTTGCAAAAGACCAAAATCTTTGCAGGGTCTTTTTTGATCAAAATAAGTTTTTCTGCTAGTAATATACTTTGACATCTCTACTTTAAGCAAACCCAAATGATATGGAAATATTTTTATTTAGGCTACTTTCTAACTTTGTCTTGGATTTCTGCCTGCAAAGGTTACATCGGGGAAGACAGCACAGTTTAACAAATGCAGCAAGAAGTTCAGTCAGACTTCCTAAAAATGTTCAAATCCTAACTGGCAGTATGTGCTTTTCTCATTTGATCAAACGCAGACCTCTTAGACACTGGACAGATGATGGCAGAAGAATTCTTGAATTAATTGATTTAAAAAAAAAAAAAAAAAAAAAAAACATGAACGACTATAAATTTAGGCAGCAGAATGAATCAAGGTTATTTCCCCAACCAATGTAAAAGTAGACAGATATCAGTAAAACAACAATGAGGCTTGGAAGAGATTTTGTCTTACAACTCAAATGACTTAGAATAAAGGGATCAGACATGACATTAAAAACCACTGATAAGTAAAGTGAGTAACATTGATTATCTTGTCACAATGGCACCTGCTATGGGGTGGGATTCATTAGGCAACAGTCACTTCTTGAAGTTGATGTGTTGGATGCAGGTAAAATAGGCAAGCATCGGAGTATTGGAGTGACACCTTCCATATTGTATTGGCTAGACAACTGGTTCAAAGCATCTCCAAAACTCTAAATCAGTTCTTATAGGGTATATACCTGGTATGAAGTGTTTGGTAGCTACAAATGTGGTCCATGTCACTCCTACCAGTGATCCAGTGATGGGTTCATGGTGCTCAAGGCTCATTGATGCACATGGTGAAGTGAAGGCTTGCCTGATCTGATCTGATCTGATCCCACAGAAGAGATATTGATAAAAAAAAAACGTTGATGCTGGCAATGATGGAAAGGTGTTAGAACATACACTGCAACATTGATTGCTGTGTATGAAGCTGTGTAGTGGCAAAGTGATCAGAGTGCCCATGCTGACCCCTGTCCACCAGCTGCAATTAGCACATGGGTATCAGAACTAGACCATGTGAAAATGGAAGTTGGCATCTTGCTTTGATGGTTGTGTGTGTGGTGCTTACTTGGGGAAGAGATGGCATCAGGATGCATTAAGGGAAGAAGAAGGTAAGCAGCAGAGACAATGAGATGTTCTGTTGGGAAACCATAGATCCTGGCATTCATGCGGTTATTACCTTGACACGTACTACCTACCTACACATTGTTGCAGACCAAGTTCACCCCTTTATAGCAACAGTTCTCACTAATGGCAGTGTCCTCTTTCAGCAGGATAATTCTTCTGGCCACACTACAAGTTCAAGAATGAAGGTGTTCATGGGTCAAGATTTCAAGGTGTTGACCTGGCCTCCAAACTCCCCAGATCTCAATTTGATCATGCATCCATGAAATGTGCCAGACAAACAAGTCCAATCCATTCTGGATTCCACATCACAACTTACAGGAATTAAAGGATCTGCTGGTAACAGCTTGATGCCAGACACCACTGAGCTAGGAGCCCAAAAATCGATTATACTTTACTTATGCTCAAAAATGACAGCTTATTATAACACCAATGTTTTTGAGTATGAAGCAGCTCACAAGCCAATAACATGAATAAAGATAATGCTTCACTGGGGTCTTGTTTTAAATGCATAGAAGATTGCAGAATTAAGTGCCTTGCATTATTTCAATCAATAATATGATCAGGATAGGATTCACCTCGAGGAGAATCACTTCCACTTCCACTTACTGTCATCCATAATATGTACAGAATAAAAACCTTGACGGCATTCTGTATGCTGTTATGGATCAAGAGGCTATTTTTTAATTCTGCTCGTATGAGTAATATACAGTAATAAGCCAAGGATAAACTTTTTAGTTTATCAATGAAAGACACAGAGCACATATGTCATTCATTTTAACTGTTTATAATTACATTTCATGTTACAGAACATCTGTGAGATATTTTAGCTCCCATTTTCACTTATGTTTTAGTACATATTAGGAATAGCCTTTTTTATTCTCTCTTGAGAATTTATTCTCTCTCTCAAAAACACTGTCTTTGTGAAACCATAAAACGTGCTGATCATTACAAACCATTTACATTTATCCAGAGCGATGTACAAAAGCACTGAAATCTTCCATTACTTATAAATGAATGTCTCCTCCACTTTATTTATTCAATGTGTATAAATGTTTATTCTTAGCTATGGATTATGTGGTAGATCTACCACACAAGTTCCTACGAATGAGCTGTTGCTATAGAAACAATAACACATTTACAATTTGTGCATTCATAAAAACCTTCTGACCAATCATATTTGAAAACAACTGTGTAAGATTAACCGACTGTACAGAACATAAACATAGATGCAGAACAATAGAAAATAATTTAAGAAAAACTGATGATGCCCTGATTTTAGCTGTACACCATGCAGCAGTCTTGAGTGATTGAAAACGACAAAATTGTATAGGGTCACCTCATAGAAAAAGCTCAGCTAATTGCTAGCAAGCTGATCACTAGTGTATCTGTAGCTTTGTCTAAGTTACACAGGTTAACTAGCTATCTCTTCTAAATGCACACTGTTTGTTCAGCAAGTGCACTGCTGAGAAAGCTATTTTCATCAAGCACCTCATTATTAATGGATTCATAAATAAACACACTCTAATATTTCTCTCTGCTCCTGTTTACTGCAGGTCTACAAAGGGCCATGGTTGTCTTTAATGAATGAAAGAGCTGTGCATGAATGAAGCTTATTAGGCCCAGATGAGAACCAGTGACAGGGAAACAGAGAGGTTGGAGTCTGTCAAGCACAATTTGCTTTTCAGACTCTCTTTATTAATTTAATTCATGACAAAGCAATTCCACTAGCCACAAAACGCTAATGCTTACGCATTTATATTCTAGACATATGTAGTTAAAGCCATATTGAATCCAGATAAATGCAATCACTATATGCATCCCAAATGCCTAGACTATTCTAAAAAATGCACACACAGCATTCATAATCTGACAGATAGCAACTTTAGGCCTTTATAAACATGATCTTTACAAGCATCCATCTGACCTCACAATAACACTTCCTGCAGCTTAAATCAATATGCTACATGTCCAAGATATTGCCAAAAAGTGAAAAAAGGCTGTACAAGCCATTAACATTAAACACAAGCCTTTTGAAAACTAATGATTGATGGCCTTTCTTCTACTCTAACACGTATACGCACATTAACAGGGTAACTAAAGGGCATTATAATGGATGATGCACTGATCCTGCCTGCAGTCTGCATTAAATCTATGATCTATAAGTATGCAATTTAGAAGTAATATAATGTCTATAACAACTACACTCGCCATCCACTTTAAGAGGAGCACCTGTGCACCTGCAAATTCAGCCAGTTATCTAATCAGTCAATCATACCAGCAGTACAATACATAAAATCCTGTAGATCAGGGGTTCAAGAGCTTCTGGTATTGTTCATGGTGAGATATCTGTGACTTTAACTATGGAAAGGTTGTAGGTGGCAGATGGGCTGCTTTAAATATTTCAGAAACTGCTCCTAGGATTTTCACACCAAGCAGTCACTAAAGTTTACACAAAATGTGAAAAGAAACACCCCAAGAGGAGATTAAGCACCTTGTTGATGTGAGAGATCATAGGAGAATGAGCAGATTGTCATAACTGACAGGAAGCCTACAGAAACTCAAATAATCACTCTTTGCATCCGAGGTAAGCAGGAATGCACAACACGGTAAAACCTGAGGTGAACGAGCTACAACAGCAGTAGAACATGTCTGTTCTAGCCAAAAACAAGAACCTGAGGCAATTGTGGCCACAGTCTCACTGAAACTGGGACAGCTGGAAAAGGATCAGGTGCTTTTTTTATGTCCGGTTCTTATGAGCCTGTGCTTACAGGATGTTTTTTGTTTTTGTTTTTTGCACAATTTTGTGTAAACTGTGTGAGACTGTAGTGTGTAAAAATCACAGAAGATCAGCAGTTTCAAAAATTCCCAAACCAGCCCAATGTGCTGTAATCAGATAAGTGTTGTACAGGTGTTCCTAATAAACATGGCCAGTGAGTGTATGTCACTCTAATAAAAAGCTGCTCTGTAATAATAATAATAATAATAATAATAATAATAATAATAATAATAATAATAATAATAATAATAATAATAATAGGAAGAAGAAGAAGAAGAAGAAGAAGAAGAAGAAGAAGAAGAAGAAGAAGAAGAAGAAGAAGAAGCAAAAGAAGAAGAAGATTCATGACAATAATATAAAATATAACATATAAAATAAAAATATAAATAATGGGCCTATTTTGTACATATTTATTTATTTAGATTCTGTATATATTTATGAGACAGACATTATAATAATTTTATTAAAAGTAATCTTTAAAAAAATAGGAGCATTTAAATGTATACAATAAAATTGTGCATATTTAATGGAGCTAAAGAGTTATTTTATTTTATTTTGGTTTACTTTATTTATTATTTTTCCTTACTTTCCATCATAAAAAATTAATTTTTAATTAAACTGAAACTATTTTTATATTTAAAGGCATAATATCTTTGATATTAGTGTGTTGTAACACACAAATCACAGACCCCTTTGTTAAGCTTCATGGACCCCTGACAGTTTCCAGACCCCACATTGTGATCCATGGTTCTGGGGCATCAAAGGACATTATTTTAGATTTTAATACTTACTTACACTTTAGGATAAAGAATTTGGTCCATTATCATTGTATCACATGTCTGCTATAAATCAGGTCCTATTTTATTTTAAGCATGCTGTATTTACTACATTTATTCCTATTTTACATATGTCTACTATCTTTTTATTTATGTTTCTTTACTTATTTTTTCATCCCTTTGTCTTGTTTTGACACAATCCTTTGCTGCACCTCTCCATCTCCATCTCTTTATTCACCTTTGTCCACTCTGCAAATGGCTGAGCTAGTTAAAATTTACCCACCTGGCTATTTTTCAATAGAGACATTTCTTTATTCAGCTCAGAAAAAAAAAAAAAAAAAACAGCGCCGCTCTTTGGTTCACTCTCCTCCTCCCTTTCTCCTCCTTGTGTCTCTATTAGTCACCCTGTTTTATTTCCCTCTTCCACTCCTCTCTTCCCATGCTTCACTCTCATCTGCGCTCATGTTATTGTGTGTTAGTGGGTATCTCTCTTATGCATGTATGCGACGACAGCAACATGTACACGCACATTACCGTAGAGTGACAATATCCTCCTTCAGATAATGCCATAAATGAGGGGAATTTACATACAGCACGCGGCATGCAGCTCTCGGGCTGCGGGAACGTGGGGGCGCTTAGCGTGCGAGTGAAGCACGCTTGTGCAAGCGTCGCCTCTGAAGTGGCTCTCCAGCGGGACGGCCATTAGAGCCATCTCAGAGTAATGACACGAGGAAAGCTGCCACAACTTCCTCTCACTGCCTTATGCCCCTGATGTTAACTAAGCCTGCTAATACCACAGTAGCAACCGCCAGGCCTCCACGCCATGTTCATACACTCTCTTCACACAGCAGGAAAAAAGAGGGCCTAGCGTAAGTAAGCTGTATTTACAGCTGTATGCTCACTTCAACGTAGGTTTCATTCTGGCTCATTTCATTCTGGCTGCTTGATCCATCTCACACAAGAGTGCGTTCAACAGTGCATTCAACTCACACTTTTAGCTTCTTAGAGTTAATGTTGCCTAGCCTGTGAGCAGCAGACTCAGGTAGAATACATGATTTTTTTGCGCTAGCGTATTTGTTTGCTGTTTTGTAGCATGTGGCACTCTAATTGAGTGGTGGCCTACAAAAAAGCATTAGCCCACCTGCATGTAGCACTCAGCAGAATCCGAGAGAGACCTGTGAAATTAGCTCAGTAGCTGATTGATGCGCGGCTGTTGACTGGTGAGGGCATGGCCAGTGGAGAACTGGCTTTTTAAAGCATCCGGCTCTTATGTTGGGAAATGGCGCAGATTGGCTTGAACTATGTAAATGGAACAAAACACAGACTCGGTTAGGTATACTGTTTGTTTTTGCTGTCACCTTGCTAATGAGGGGTCTTTGCCCAAAACGATCTGCTCACGGTGGCCCACATCACTGAAAGTAACCCTGCTTACACAACAGATGAAAGCACTTTAAAAATCACTCTCTCTAATGCAAATGACTTTCCTGATAGTTCTCTGAGCCACATGTTTGTTTGGTTTTTATAACTTTATTTTGTCCAGGAAAAAAAAGTAACGCATGACATCTCATCGATCACGGCATTTTATTTAACCGCTTTACTGCATCCTGTGTTCCTTTTTAAGCCGTTGATAAATTTCTCGCCTCTCACGAAACCTGTGTGAAAGTATTGATGAGTAGCTATTGCATTTGAAAGCCACTGTCTGGACAGTACTTAGTTCATTGTGTGCAGAAGGCTCTACTCACTTCATCTCATTACTATTGAACCACAAATCCCATGAAACCTACCTATTACAGAGTCAATAGCTGCTGTTTATCCACATGCACAGATCATTATTCGACTCAGATTCTTCTCTGGCCAAGCGCTTAATTAAGACGCTGAGCCGGCTGCTTGCCGAGCTGAATTGGAGGTAAATTATTCCGTTGGAGAGTGCTGTTACAATTTGGTATTGTTTGTCTCCCTCTCGCTATTCTGCTGCCAAAATATAACTGAAATAATTAGTGGATTTTTGACTGAGGCTACAAAAAACAGATAGTGAATGATTTTGTTGGTCGACTCCTCCACAGTTCAAGTATTTTTTTCTTTAATAATTCGTGGCTTTTTTTTTTTAGACAGAAAAGTATGATTCTTTTTATATGTGTCTGTTTTGTGTGGGCTTGTAGGAAGGGGGTTTTGCTTTACACAGTTGAGATGCCAACAGTCATGTACGAACAATGACATCGTGTATTGTGGCGTATATGTTTATTTTCCCGCTACACGCTTGTCTTGTACTTCAGTCCAGTGATCTTAATTTCACGCATTGTCTCTGCTTCTCTGACCTGCCTTAACACTGTCACACACACGCATTCTGCAGTGAGCTGAACTCTGATCCCTGTCTATGAATCTAGATATGTGTTTTCGTCAAATAAATTCAGTAGGAGAAAATTGGATGACTAAAATTAGACACCGCTTCGAGAACATAGATTCAAAGGCAGCTATTTGCAAACCGGAGTGTTTTCGTTTACTCTAAATTCTCAGTGTAGAAATGCTTAGGAACGTTGATCGGAATTGTGTTTTTGCTGTTGTGACATTGTCCATGATCTGTTGCGGCACACAAGTTAACAGCAGTGTTTTTTAACAAAAAAATAAATAAAAAATAGTAAATTGATGCTTAATGCTTAAATTGAAGCATTGTTTCATGAATATATGCAAAGTATTCATCTCACTGGTTGTAAGGGTTGAGTGCTTTTAAATTGGGGAGATCACTCATGGTTTCACCTTTTTCATGGCAGATAAAGCTGTAACACTGTGGTGTCACTCCTCTCTCTCTCGCTCACACACACACACACACACACACACACACACACACACACACACACACACACACACACACACACTGTGTGCTTGTGTGTGTGTGTGTGAGAGAGAGAGAGAGAGAGAGAGAGAGAGAGAGAGAGAGAGAGAGAGAGAGAGAGAGAGAGAGAGAGAGAGAGAGAGAGAGAGAGAGAGAGAGACAGTACCTGTTTGGTCCCCATAATCATTTTAACACTTTCACTTCATTTCTAGTTTTGATGATGTAATGTTTAAACATACCTTGATCTTTATATCTATCCATATTCACCAGTTCCTCCTTCATGATTATCTGTGGACTATTATAATAATATCTATGAAAGTATGATGGACTTTTATCAAAACGTTGACCCCCGACAAAGGCAACAGACCACTCCCATTGTGTTTGTTTTCTTCTAAACTTGTCAGCACATAATCCGTTACAGGCAAACCTTGTGTGAAAGGACAATTTTTTAAACGGGCCACCGCAGCCATTCATCAGAGAAGGTGAGCCAGGTGATTTGCATGTTAAGAGGTTAGTCCTCCTCCTTTATGCTTTATTGCAAAGTTTCTCCATCCCGTCTCTCTGCCACCAAAAAACTAATATCCAAAGCAAATATTTCCTTATTCATACACCCGGATTAACAAGTATAACCACTATGCCTTGCACTGCATAATAGCTGGTAGAATCAAATTCTTCAGATATGAATTTCCAATGTAATATGCCCAATATTTTATGTTAATGCAATAAAAATGTAAAGTTGAAATTATCCGCTTATTTTTATGTAAAAGGTATTCTGAAGAGCACTATATTACACATACACATGTGGCAAAGGCAGCACCAGGGGATAGGCTGTTGCTAAGAGACAGAGGAAGGGAACGGACCATTTCCAATGATGAATTAACTCAAGGAGGTGGCTGACAGTAATCTTTGTCACTAGATGCACTAGCTGTCTAAGTCCTGTCATTTTATGCATCTCATGCAAAACAGATGTATCCAGAGTCTGGAAAAAAAAATCATTCACAGGGTGGGAAAAAAAAATCGTTATACAAGTGCTGGAAGGCTGTCACAAAGAATTTTATTATTTTTCATCCTTTAACGAGAAGGTGGATTGTGCATATTGTAATTTTCACAGAGCCCACTCTAAATAATTCTGTAACTTTCCCAGCTAGAAGTTTCCTCACTCTAGTGGATGCTCATTACAATGGCACCATGGCAGGGTCGCTCAATCACTCAGAGAAAACTCTCTGCAGCACACACACACACACACACACACACACACACACACACACACACACACACACACACACACACACACACACGTTTTTCATGTACGGAGCCAACGCTCTGCAGTCTCCGTACCCTCCCCACCAGTTCCTCTCTCTCCTTCTCTCCTTCCCAAAAATTACACCACACAAGGCTAGAATTAAAACAACAAAACAACAACAACAAAAAAAACACAACTTCCCTTCCTGTTTTAAATAAATATTTTTCTAGCTACTGAGATTCCATTACTCGGATATGTCTTTATAATTCATTATACAGTAGTACTGATTGTGATGAGTCTGATTATGGTAAATATTTAATACATTATTGTGTATGTCTATCTCAGTATACCACTTAAACTGTATTACTTATGTGTGTTACTGTGAGGAAAGTGAATCCATAAGCTACAGTAATTCTCTGAGGTGAGTGTAATACAGCACAGCATTTACAGCAAGCGTTGGACCGACTGAAGAGTTAAAATCACCTCCTAGATGCATGTTAAAACACTGCTTTTTGCTAGCTCCTGCCACCAGCGCTCTCATGCATCATCTGTGTAAATTTTCAAGAAAACAGAACAGGGAGAGAGAGCGAGAGAGAGAGAGAGAGAGAGAGAGAGAGAGAGAGAGAGAGAGAGAGAGAGAGAGAGAGAGAGAGAGAGAGAGAGAGAGAGAGAGAGAGAAATCTAACAGGGTTCCTAAGAGGCCTGCTGTTGCAGCCCTTCCATCTCTGATTTACATTCATTGTAAAGATTTATGAGATACCTCCCTGGAAGAATTCGAAGCTGCAAGAATTTGGGGGGTGGATTATTCAAAACAGTGATTATTTTTGGTTGCGATTATGCATGCACACCTGATCAGGGTGTCACCACTGCCTCCATGTCCGGCAATGATGGAACGGACCAATTTTCCAACTTTTCACCTGCCTTGCATAAATAGAATTTGCGTATACACACACACACACACACACACACACACACACACACACACACACACACACACAAACACACACATATATATTGCCCCTTCTGTGTCACTTATTAGACTAAGACTAAGGGCCTGAATACATCAGGCAGGAAGAGAGTGGGTGAAAGAGGCACTTGGCACTGGTGTAGTAGTGTGGAATTGGGCCAGTGCACATGAAGATTTAACAAAGAGGAAGTGATGCGTTTGTCCCAGCCAAACTCCCCTGGAAGTCCAGGGTATTTCCTTGCACTGTGGCATGGTTATTACTCTGGGAAGCTGCAATGAGATATTGGCATATGTCTGTCTGTCAGTGACATATGAGACACTGAGCCATAGAAGAAATTGGAGTAAAATCACTTCATCTGTAGTACAGCTTATATACAGAGCAATATCTAGAATGCGGGAGTGAGGGATTTCAATTGAACAGAAACAAGAAAAGCAATTCAAATAAACACAGGAAAAATATTTGTAAAACTAGATTTTGTAAAAGTAGATTTTGGAAAGTAAGCCTAAAAAACACAAATCTAAATAAAATATTTTTGGCCCTTGTAACTATAGAGGGGAAGTCATGGCCTAATGGTTATAGGAGTTTGACTCCTAACCCTAAGGTTGTGGGTTCGAGTCTCGGGCCAGCAATACCACGACTGAGGTGCCCTTGAGCAAGGCACCGAACCCCCCCAACTGCTCCTCGGGTGCCACAGCATAAATGGCTGCCCACTGCCCCGGGTGTGTGTGCACGGTGTGTGTGTTCACTGCTGTGTGTGCACTTTGGATGGGTTAAATGCAGAGAATGAATTCTGAGTATGGGTCACCATACTTAGCTGTATGTCACGGCACTTCCTAAAAAAGTATTCCAGGAAAAAACCAAAGAGTCACATTTTTTAAAAATATGAGTAAAAAAAAGAGTACTTTTTCTGTCTTTAGCCCTTTTTCTCCATAAATCATTATATCTTCCTGTCTTATTCCTCCGCATCAAAATGTTTGTTCACTGTCAGCTCGCAGAGTCCTATTAGATACTTATCTGTGTACACACAGATGAGACAGAGCACTTTCCAGACGATCATGGTGTGAGTGAAGAGCTGAAGAAACACTCTTATTGATTGGCCTGTAATTGTGAGTGTGGAAAAAAATGATGGGGTACTGCAGATTAGTAATTATATAATAGGAGGTGGACACTCGTGCACAGTGTGACCTCCTGAGTCACTGACATGGCAATGACACACAGATCTGTGTAAAGCGTTCTGATATTACTGCACTCAACTTAATGCACTGCATGATACTAATCTGTTCTTTAGGGGCTTTTTACACCTGGTCACTTCATGCGTTTTCTGTGATCGGATAGCTATCCGATCGTAAAAAGACCAGGATTGCCTCCAAAATGTTTTCGAGATGGATATAAATCCGATCGTTCAAACCACTTCAGGAGGTGGAACGTACAATGCTGTAATGTAGCAATCAGTACCATATTCTCCTGTTTGTAAAACAACTCTTCTAAGTAATATAAATTACTAATGGTTTTTGTTATAATGTTTGTGATTTGTAATACTGATCCACATCATCAGTAACTACTGAAGAACCAAACAGTAAAACTTTACTAATTATATTAGTAATACGTTTTAGAGTAATTAGAGTTACATTACTAATGAGTTTGCATGTGTTTCACTTCACTGTTCTACTTTTGTTTTACTGATCTTCATTAGCTACTGAAGAACATCATCATTTCCCATTGCTGGCAAATTTCATATTATTGTTTAAACTCATATCCATACAGCTAAAATACATGCAAACATCATTCTTAAGTGTTTCATAAAACTTGGATCTGTTCTTGTACAAAATAGTGCTGAGAAATGAAAGTGACATTCTTATGACAGCAAAATTATTATTATTATTATTATTATTATTATTATTATTATTATTATTATTATTATTATTATTATTATTATCACTAGTAATGTAATGTAACTCTAATTACTCTAAAACGTATTACTAATATAATAATAATAATGATGATGATGATGATGATGATTATAATAGTAATAATAATAAACTGAACAAACCTTAACATTAGCACTTGATTTTCTCATATTACAAATGCACAAATGGGTAAAAATCACTTTCTTATACAACTATGAGAAGTCAATGTAATTATTTAATTATTTACATTAGTCTGTTAAATTGTCACTGTTATTTTCCTATAGTAATGTTTTAGCCCTTTCATCATTTCTTGGAATACTTATATATTGATGTAAAGCTCCAAGATCTCCAATACGTTTTTTTAAGCAGAATCCCAAATAACCTCCTAGCAATTCTCACTATGTGTCCTCTAGGATATCATTTAAGATTCAAACACAGAAAAAAAAGCAATTCTAATAATTGCCTGATCAGAATGTACACAGTATACACTTACGACTTTTTTAGGAACCCTATGCTATTACTGGGTAAGGCCGCCCTGTGCTTTCTTCTTAATGGTATCGGATTCCACAAAATGTAGAAAGCGTTCCTATGAGATTATGATCCATGTTGACGTAATTGCATCACACTAAATCCTGCAGATTTTTTAGATGCATTTTCATTTCTCCCGTTCTACCACAACCTAAATGTGATCTACTGGATTCAAAGTCAATAACTAGGAAGAACACTGAAGAACACTGAACTCATTGCCCTGTTCCTGAAACCAGTTAGAGATGACTTTTGCTTTTTGACATGATGCATTATCATACAGAAAGTAGATATTTAGATTAGAAGAGAGTCCATTGTGGCCATGAAGCGAGACACAAGGTCAGTAACAATACTTAAGCAATAGTTTATTAGTATTAGCAAGCCCAAAGTGTGCCAAATAAAACATTTCCCACAACATTATACCATGCACTTCCAAGAATATATAACACTAATAACTGATTGTCCTCAAACTGCTATTACATATGCTACATTAATTTTGATCATGCACTTAATAGAGTTGCTTTTTTCCTGTGTTTGGATATCAAATGATGTCCTAGTAGCCATGTAATGCACAGTGCATTCTTTACAATGCCAGTAAATCATACCCTATGTAGTGAGAGCCGATAATATAAAAGAAAGATATATTTGATTCTGTGTATAAATTAAATGCAGACTGGCATAGTTACTCTGTAAGTATGTCTTATTTTTGTAAAGGAATACATTAAGTGTTATTAAAGAACTACTTTTTTGTTACTGTGTAGTTCCTGCGTACTTGGCTATGAGTTGTTGAACGATAATGAAAATTGTGGATATATATCTGTAATTACGATCTCACTCACACACACACAAACACCTCAAACTTTCTGTAAACTGTATATTACCTACCTATGGTAGTATAGACACTAAAATGTCTAGGTTGGCAGTCATCATAGGACGATGCAGGTCTTAATCTGTAATAGTAATGAACGTTTAATTATTATGGCTTTGCCATTTTTTTTTATTAAAGAGTACTATCATTGAAATATGAAATTGAATATCAATTGAAAAGAAATTATCATATAACACCTTATCTTATATTGATTCTATATTAACATGCCTCCACCAGTGTATATCCACACGATATTCTGTTCCATATCATAACTACATATACCATTTTTCCATTACTAGAGACTATTTATTTACTTACTAGTTACAGTGTTGTAATGTAACGGAGTACAAATACTTCGTTACTGTACTTAAGTAGAAATCTCACGTATCTGTACTTTACTTCGTTATTTAAATTTATGTCAACTTTCACTTTTACTCCACTACATTTCCTAGATAAAATGTATACTTTTACTCCGTTATATTTCCACTAAGCATCTTTCGTTACTCTTTATTACAAAATAAAATCAGAAGAAAAGTGTGCGACTGTAATAAAGGAGGTTTGGCGAATCACATCCTCTAGATTGCATTACTCACGTACGCTCTATTTCAGCATAATGTTGCCAAAAGAAGGCGGAAGCACAACTGAAACCGCCACGGAAGCACCTACTGGAGGACCTCCGGTTATCGTAGACCAGGGGTGTCCAACTGGTCAGAGACCACGTGTTTTACTGTGTTACCGCAAAGAGCCACATCATACACATGGGCACACATTACCATCAACTTTTTTCCCCCTGCCATTTTAAGAGCGAACTTGACACAAATTGTTTACTCAAATTATCTTGCTCCTACTGGGAAACTTGCGCATTTGACGAAAATACCGTATTGAACTCAAGCGAAGCGAACACGCATATTAAAAAGACAAATACAAACTTTGATATGAACGCAAGAGCCGCATGAAACCGGGCAAAGAGCCACATGCTGCTCGGGAGCCACGGGTTGGCCGCCCCTGTCGTAGACGACCATCCCGACGATAGTGGTGAACAGGGTGAAGAAGATAACCTTATACACCTTTGGCCGTATTTGCAAGAAATACATTGGAATGAAAGATTGTTCCTACTGGATAAAGTGCCTCTTATGTCTACCGAAAATCACTGAAATTTTACTTTTTACTTTTACTTAAAATACTTAAGTACATTAAATATCAGAAAATTACTTTTGATACTTAAGTACAGTAAATATCAGATACTTTAAGACTTTCTAAAAGGCAACTTTCATGTCTACAAAGTTTTTTTCTAGTACGATACTTGTACTTTTACTCAAGTATTGCTATCTAGTACTTTATACAACATTGACTAGTTATTTAGTTGTCAAAATCCATCACTGCAGTCATCTATTCTAGATATGTGCAAACTTCCAGGCAGAAAAAAAATGCTTGGATATGGCCTTGGATCAAAACAGAGGCAGCTCAGAGCATGATAGCATTTGGGTCATAGAACCATAAAAAAGGGGGGGGGGGGGGACTTAAGAGTGACTCATACCCAGCCAGAAACCTCCTGTCAATTCTAACTAACCAACAAAAAATACTGTATACATAACCTTATGGATAAATATAAAGTTCACCTGCCACAGTAAGTACATTCAACCTGGAGATTACCTTCGGAGTCAAAACAATGGATTACATTAAATTCAAATTAGCGCTTTTAACGATTCCCATTGTCTCAATGCAGCTTCATGGAAGTATAGAAACAGAAGAAAAAATAAATAGATGAAGAAGAAAAAGAAGAAGAAGAAGAAGAAGAAGAAGAAGAAGAAGAAGAAGAAGAAGAAAATAAGAATAAAAATAAATTAATTAATACATACAATTTAAAAATATTTATTTAAAATTGTAAATATTTTATATCTATCCCTATCCCTAATGAGCAATCCGGAGGCGACGGCATCAAGGAAAAACTCTCTGAGATGATATGAGGAAGAAAACTCATACCACTTGAGAGGAACCAGGCTGGTAACCCATCCTCATTTGGTTGACACTGGACAGTAAATAATGTAAATATAAATAATGCTTTACAAGCTTTTAAACTTTAGTTCAATACCCAAAACTTGTCAACTGGAGCTATAGAGAAGAAATAAGTTCATATAACTTAAGGCTATCGTGTCATACAGTGTGTAGATTGCGTTCCATTTGAAACCAAAAAGAAAAAAAAGAAATTAAATGATGATTAGGCGTTTGTCAGCACAATTACACAATTTAATAAAACTAATGTATTTGTAACATAATTAAAATAATGGCAGGTCAAGTTACATATTTAATAACATATCTACAATCAGCTATTATTATTATTATTATTATTATTATTATTATTATTATTATTATTATTATTATTATTATTATTATTATTATTATTATTTTACTATGAGATTTTTTTTAATAAAGCTTGCCCATGCAGGGCAATCTGGCTGAAGAGAAAAGTGTACTTTGGAAATTGGATATGATCAGGCAGACGAGAGTCGGATATGAAGCTTGTGGGCACGAGTGAGGAAAGATATGAACTAAGAAAGATCGTTTTCATTAACATGTGTATAAGTCACATTGTAATAAATTTAGCCTTCATTCATCCTTAGTGCATGTTCAGTGTCAGGGTGTTTTTACATAAGGCTACTAGATTAAATGCAAGTGAGTTTGTTAGAAAACATAACAATGAAGAACAAACATAAGTAATGTCTGTGCAGGATTAAAAGTATTTCCCAATCACATCCCTCAAGTGATGTAGCTGAGGCTGAGAATCTGTCAGAGCTAGAATTCACAGAGCAGGCTCACAATGTCAGAATTTCAACCTCTTTATTTTCCCAAATTTTCCACTGTTTCTTGAGTCATAGTAGTTCACTTGAGGTGAGGAGGGAAAGGAAGCGGATGCAAGTGCAGAATTTGATTTTCGAGATGTAAAAGGAACAATGAAATAGAAGCACAAACCAAACAGAAAACATGCAGGCTAAAAACAAGGCACTACACGACAAACAAAATGTGACATCAACAGAATCATGAGAGAGACACAGTGAAAGACTTGATTAATGGAAATGCAGAGGTGTGCAAATGTAATGATGTGCAGGGGATGATGGGTATTGTAGTCCAGTGCCAGTGAGGGTTTGGTTTTTATTTTAAAATCCATCATCATCATCATCATCATCTTCATTATCATCCATTTTAAGCCATGAAATTAAAAATAAGAATACACATGAGGATATGAATATTTAAAGCCCTAAACAGATACAGATATAGATACAGATAAACATAATGTCAATGCATAATACCCTTATGCACAGAAGCTTATTGTTGATATGTTGATGTTGAAAAAGTAGATCATCTTTTGTTTATAACTTATTTGTGCATGATAACATGCTACAGAGTCCAGTGATGCAAAACGAGTGTGTCAAAGTGAGTGTATCAACACAAATCTAAGTCACTGGAGTTGCTTTTCTGAAGATTTATGCCTCAGACATTCATCTGATTTCAGGGCCTGGTCTATGCTGAGAGGGTCAGGGGGATACAAGAAAAGACGAGAGAGAGTGAAGATGGGATGGAAGTGTAAATGAGTAAGGGAAAGGAAGAGAAAGCCCTGTAGACCACTGCCCAGACATTTACAGAATGTACTGCCTCCATCTTGGTCCAGGCAGCTGGGGAGAGCAGGTGGGCTGAGCAGGTCAATTCATTAACACACTAGCTCATGCACACATGGCACACACGCCCACACACAAACATGCACACATATGCACACACTTACATGTTATCACTTCCTCTCAAGCCCATACCCTCTTTGATTGTTTTTTTTTCACACTCTTTTTCACACAACCCAAGAAGCATGTTGTCTGTGATGGCACTGTTTGTAGTGCAGCTCTGAATAGTGCCAAGCATGTTTCTTGAGGTCATGTTGTTTCTCTACTGACTTCAACAAGCTCTATTCCATTATTTGCATTTTAAAATCTTTCTGCGAGTGAAAAGTGGTGCATTCTGGGCCATGAAAAAATTTTTTAAAAATTTTGAAATGTCCATTGCTTCAATACAATGAGCTCCATAGAGTTTGGAGAAATTTGCATTCTTCCTCTGCTTCCAGATTCTCCCATAAAGTCTGAACATGTGTTTATGCTACATCTCCCTCCATCCTGTCATCCCTCTAGCCCGAGTGAGAGTCAAAGCCAGCTTCCCCTCCATTAGCAGCTGCTCTCTGCTCCCTCCCCAGTAGACGGCCAGCTCAGGGAGAGGGAGACAGAGCAGAGTAAGGTTGCGCATGTTGGTGCGGGTGTCACACTGCTGTAATTGGTGGCAGTTTAAGGTGTAAACAAGGTGGCAGTTCAGTGTGTAATTGCCCCTGTTTGCAGAAGCAGAGGGAGGAAAAGAGGGAGGGTCTGGGAGGAGTGCAGGCTGACAGAGTGTTAGACCTCCACTTGCTCCTCTTAAATTGGAGTCACAGATGCCGAGGGGTGACGCTTCCTCTGTGCTAGAGAAGAGAAGAGAAGAGAAGAGAAGAGAAGAGAAGAGAAGAGAAGAGAAGAGAAGAGAAGAGAAGAGAAGAGAAGAGAAGAGAAGAGAAGAGAAGAAAAGAGACTCATCAACGAATGAAGAGACTAATCAACAAATGTAAAAATGCTGCCCTCATTAAACTTCTTAATTTTTTAATGACACACACATACACTTACACACAGAAATACACAGCCCATTGGCCTAGCATGGCAGCAAGGCCATTTCTTCCTTTGGTCTCTTTAATGGATTAATGGATGCTGATATATGGAGTGGAAGTCACTGCTCTCATAAACTTTACTACACTGGTGTGTGTGTGTGTGTGTGTGTGTGTGTGTGTGTGTGTGTGTGTGTGTGTGTGTGTGTGTGTGTGTGTGTGTGTGTGTGTGTGTGTGTGTGTGTGTGTGTGTGTGTGTGTGTGCATCTGAGTGATTCAGCTAGTAATGACTGCAGTACTGAAGGAGGATATGTCAATAAAGGAGCAGGGCTAAGAGATTTAGGAGAGACTGGAGCAGAAGGACTAGGCTGAGAATGGGGTTTAGCTTTATTTGTATTTGTAAGGTCTGAGTCGTACACTAACTCCTACAGGCTGGGACTAAATAGGCTGTGATTGACAGCTGAGATACATTTCCTGTGATGCACATTATGAAGGCATGCTTGTGTTTGAGTGGGATGGAGTATAAGTATTGCCAGCCACACTCTCTTGTCAGTCAGGGACTTTTCCCTTAAGATTTGATGCACATGTAGGATACATACAGGACAAAGTATGGATGAGTGTTTGAATTGCTTTGGAGGAGAAAATATTGTCCACTGTCAAAAACACAGAATTTTTTGTAATTCCCAGGATATTTCTTTCCAAGCACACCCTTCTGTTCCTGAATTATGGAGTCAGTTGGGGTTGGTGATACCATGTGCATATGGATGTTGGCCTGCTTCAGACAAAAAAAAAAGCATGTAACTCAAAACTTATTTAAAGCTTAAATAAAAAATCAAATACACAAAATTTTACATGTTTTCCAAATGTCCGTCAATCTGTAGTTGGAACTGTGTTTAATATGAGTTGCCTGGTACCTCTGTGGAGTTCACAGGTATATATATATATATATATATATATATATATATATATATATATATATATATATATATATATATATATATATATATATATATATATATATATGTATGTGTGTGTGTGTGTGTGTGTGTGTGTGTGTGTGTAGCTGGATCAGATGCCTTACAGGCACTTAACAGTTATTGAAAATGAAGTACCAATTGGATGTACAAATCTACCAGTCCTTTAAAATATTTGGCAAAGCATGTCTAACCCCAATCACTGGGTCTGGATTAATGGCAATACAAATTACTGTCCTGTCTATCTGTACCATGCCTCCAGCACTAAGCCAACTTCCAGGCTCAAGCACAGCTGATTATACTAAACATGACAGTCTAGAGAACCTCAATCTTGCCTTCAAAAGCTGAGACCCAGAGACTCACAACACTGAAAACCCTCTATGTCAACCTGCTGGAGGTCTTCCAGGGGGAAAAAATGGACAGGCTGATCTCTCTCTCTCTCTCTCTCTCTCTCTCTCTCTCTCTCTCTCACACACACACACACACACACACACACACACACACACACACACACACTCTATTTCTTTCTCTCTTGATCTCTCTCCTTTTCTTTCTCTCTCCCTTCTGAAGCCCTTTTTGACTATCCCACTCTCTAAATTATGCATTCCCTTGGAAATGACCAAGTAATGGCTAGAGGGATTTCATCCCTAACATGCTTCTCTGTTTGTTTTTTTCTCTCTTCCCTCTGCAATTTTCATGTGGCCCCTCATGTCAAGCGCCGATCACCACTCAAAACAATGTACCCACCCTGGCAAGTTCTGCGTACACACGAGGAGAGAGACTTTGTGGAGATAAGAAATGTATTTTTGCTTGAGAGGAGCGATCCACAGAAACACAGAAGGATGTTAAGTTCAGGCAGGCTGTTCTCATCCTCATGCATCTCAACTGCATTATTTAGCAAACAAACTCCATAGACTGCCTTGTTTTCCCTGGCCTGTCCACTTGCTCTGTTTCCTTCATGTATCCATCGTCTTGTTTTTCTCTTGCCGCATTTCCCATTCTATCTTTTTTCAGAGGGCAGGTGAAAGCAGGACAAGGCAAAAAGATAAAGATAAATTCAGAGCAATGCCTCAATAGTCTGTAAAAAATACAGCAGCTCTGTATTTTCAGATAGATATTTCCGTAACATTATATCAAAAGGAAGTGGAAGTGTTCACAGAGTTGCATGACACCTGCATAAGTCTTTCATGGTAACAGACATAAAGTTATATCACCTCATATAAAGGCTTATTCCAACAGGCATCGCCATATATAAGGACAGTTTGATTGTCAAACTGACAAAAGATTTATGCTAACATACCGTTATTTATATTGCTTTCAGTACATTCACATGTGCACTGACATATACTCACATGTTAGCATAATTTTTCCCTTAAGCAACCGAGTATTTTGGGGACATGCTGCTAAAAATAAGTAAGTTTATCTGATATGAGTAAAGTGAACATGGCATTTGGTGAACTGCTAGAGATGTGTCCAAGTGAAGATTGTTCATAAAACAGGTTATTCATTACTTTCTATAGACAAATTGCAAAAAATATCATTAGCAATTATGATAAATGCTAAATCCTGTTTTCTTTTTTGCTTAGATTTGTCTGTCATTATCTTTTAATCTTGCCATCACTGTAAACTGTGTCTACACAGAAGGCATGACAACTTGAGGAGTGAAAATGGTGACAAGTTCAGTAACAACACCCCGCTAGAGGACATGTCTGGAGGCATCGTTGTAATTACAACAAGCATATTTAAAAAACTATACTGAGACCTAAGAAGCTAACTAAGAAGTTTTCAATTACGTTTTGAACAGTAAAAAGCAGCTGGTCTTCAGATTATGTCCATCATTTTTTTCTACAGCTACCAAGCCAGCTAATTTTCATTCCAAAATTGGTTGCCGAACAAATGTGTATGTAAGATACAAAATATCACACCTAACAGAGACTCCGAGCTCATTTTATCAAACAAGCTTGTGCTAGATTTTGGCTGAAAATAATTATAGCCACATTATCCATTATTACTTATATATCCTAAGACCTCATTAACATTAGCCCTGGTAATGGATAATATTCATTGTATTGATGTGGTGTTTTATGTGATGCATTCATTTAGCCAATTTTTTTCTATACCACCTTCTGCTATACAATGATTAATTTATCATTTAAAACTTAAACTTTTCAACAGCATGAACTGTTAGCTAACTTTAGCTGAAGTATTTGTTAAAGTGAATTTAATGTTACAGTAGCAAAAGTCAGAAATGTAGCTAAACTGAATTTAATACAGCAAATAAAATTAAATGTGTTAACACCAAGACACTGACTTGGTTTAGCAGAAGTAAGAGGGAATGGATGACTGTTTATATAAGCTGTTGGCTATTAATTTAGTCACACTTAACTAATTTCAAACAGTTTTGCGGTGCTTATGTTCGATATTGAATTTCTTTGTCATGACACACTTCACAGTGGTATTTAATAACTCGAAGAACAAAGTTAGGTCTTTAAGATTTTTTAGAAGTATTTCTGTTTACACAGACTATTAGGGTTTTTTTTATATTCATAGAAAAGTTCCAAAAATGTGGGTTTTTTTTTTATTCAGTCTAAATGGTGACATGAGATCCATTTCTGCTGTCTAATATCCCCAAATGCTTCCAAGCTATTATATTCAACCACTATTGACTACTTTTATATCAAACTTCCGTTGATAAAATAATTAATTTATTTATACTGAATTTCTAACTAAGCTCAAATATCTGATAAGTCAATTGACATTCCGACAGTAGAACTACCAGTGTACCTGTAAAAAAGGGTAAATTATGTTTAAGTCAACTGTCCTACTTAATACATTGTCTTATCCTGCTCTGGTAACATCCCATTATAGATTCTCTCTTTGCAGTGGTTATAACCTCCACTCTTCTGCGAAGACTTTTCACTACATTTGGTAGTATAATTATGGGGATTTGCTCATTCAGCAATGAGATTATTAGTGAGATCAGGTCATGATGTCTGGTGGTGCTGTCAGTGTTCCAGTTCATCCCAAAGGTGTTCACTGGAGTTGAGGTCAGGGCTCTGTGCAGGACACTCAAGTTCTTCCAGCATGTTTTCATGGTGTCTGTAAAAGCCACCCTTTTTGGCTATATAGTGTATAAACTATTATTAAAGCATCTTAAGTATATTTTGTTGGGTTAATATTAACTCTTTTTCACTGAAAAATCTTGAATGAGGAAACACATTTAACAATCAATAGTGCAATAGTGCAGCCGAAAATAAAAATCCACAATGAATCATGAGGATACCGTAACTTTGAACTTCAACATGAAATGTAATAAAGTAGTAAAGAAAGTTAAAAAATCAAATTTTCTTTACTCTGGCCATATTTCTACAGGACCTTCTTCCCCCACTGGTCTTCACACATCTCTCTCTCTCTCTCTCTCTCTCTCTCTCTCTCTCTCTCTCTCTCTCTCTCTCTCTCTCTCTCTCTCTCTCTCTCTATCTATCTATCTATCTCTCTCTCTCTCTCCCTCTGGTTAAGATTGCTTCCCTCCCATTCGGACGAGACTCTCCAGAGATGCTGATGATACAAGGCTTTGGGTGTCTGATCCCTCAATCTCAGCCTTCTGCCTCTCTCCCTCATCCCGTCAGCATGCTCATATGTTTGATTTGGACTTCGCTATCTCTCTGGATCTGCCACGGCTGGTTTGGGTGGGGGAGTGAGCGATGTTTGGGGTTCATTTATATTAAGTTGTCCCTGACATCCAGCAACCTAATCATCCTCTATAATACAGGCTCTGATACATCAGCCTGAGTCAAAGTCACAAGTCAATAAATCCATTTCTTCTTCTCCTCTCTGTCTCAGAGCCAGCTACCTCTCAGTGCCCAGTCACAAAGTCCAGCAGTCTATCAGAGCAAGGTCGTCTGGTGTCGAAAGTAAAGAACAGGAGAAAGAGAAAGAAAAAGGAAACTCTACATAAAAAAGAGAATAACCTAGTCAAAAAAAAAATAATAAAACCTTCTTGTTATTCTCTAGGCCTCAGTGAACCACTGCAGCCTGGTACAACTCAATTTAAATTCCAATTAGAATGGTCCAAACATAGGCATGCGCACTGCCGCAGGTCAGGAAGGTTCATGATTGTGGGCGCAAAGTGTTTTCCACCTGGGTGCCTCACCTCTTAGAGTTAAAGCACACAAGCAGAAGTTGTGTTTTGCACAAATCTGCATGTGTGACTGGTAGACATTCAGGCAGCATAGTTGCCAGCATGTGGAGTGAAACATTTCGTTATCTACTACTGACGAATGGATGCAACAGGGTGGCTGAAGGTTATTTTTGTAGGTGGAGGATTTTATGAAACCTTGCCACCTAAACCTATTTCCAGACCAAGACTTAATATTCTGGAAGTGTCATAAATCTTCTCTTCTGTGTCATGGATCTAGCCACAAAGTCAAATTTGCATTGGCAAATGGGAAAATTGCGTACAGTTATTTGTTAATCTGATCTTTGTTTATCCAACAGTCTTGTAATCCACTTTTAATTAAATATCTCCCCAAATATGTGTGAGCAGCAGTTTGACTTTGCTCTCATGCTGCCAGGATTCATAGGCTTCGCTCCAATGAGGTCCCTCACTCCCACTGGTCTCTGTCCCACACACACGCACACACACACACACACACGCAATGACACATACACATCATCCCGCTCACAAACCTTTATTTGAACATTCAGGAGGCACTGACCATATCACTGCTGAAGCGCATACTTTTTAGCACATCTCTGTATTCTGAATTCAGCACATACACACCATACAAACTTCTGTGAGAAACTTTGGACATGTACAGGTTGGACTGCCAGTAGGCAGATGGGGTGGTGTTATCTTCCTCCCCTTTTTCAGAATGAGCAGATCATGTGACTGAAAACTATGCCACGCTGTATTGTTTGGGCAATGAGCTCCATTCCGTATCACAATGTGCCTATATAATGTCCTTTATCAATTTACAGTAAACACTATTGCTCACTAATAATGCAGGCAGATACCGGGAAAGCAATTACTTGCAAGGATATCAGCAAAGAACTGGGTATAGCTGAAATAGAATATGCTATGAATATACAGGAATATGCACCAAATAATAAAGTATAATACAATATGAACGCAAAGAATCCATTTAACAAGTCTAAGGTATAAATGCATGTAAAAGGAGTCATGGGACATTGTGCCCGTTTCACACTACATTGTGCCTTGGTGTTCCTAGCAATATTCCTGACCCCAAACTATTCAACAACTCAGTTTCCCTGCTGTTGTGTGCTGTAATGCAATATTGTCAATGACATACTGTCATTATTCACAGCACATATTGTGTTCACAGGACAACTATTGTAACCAGTCAAGTTGTGAATGCTTGTCGGACACTTCGATTGCCTCTTCTTTTAATTCTGCTGCCATTTCGATGGCATACTGAATGTTGGAAGGTGAGACAGAGAAAACATGGCCACACAAAACAAGGCACCTGCTAGAAGATAGAAAATGCTGCCTTCTTGATTTCATATGTCATACTGTTGGTTTACTCTTAAACAAAACACAAAGAAAAGCTGTGCAGGTCCACCCAGGTTGTGAATTCTTAAACACATATAGGTGGGAGACAAAATGGGGTTCTGCTTTGTTGTCTGTTTCTTATTAAGCCTCCAAGATTCATGACAAGAATCATGACAATTTGCCATCTGCTATGACTACGGCCATGTGTACATGCCTGACGATGGATAATCCATCGGACGGCAGCGTGGAAGTTGAGGATAAGCACCCTGGCACTACGACAGTATAATTTCATTTTGCAGGACTAAGCAAAGATTTATACCATAATGTCCAATCTTATCCAGAAAGGGCCTCTGTGGGTGCAGGCTTTCATTTCACCCCAAGTAGAAGCCACACCTGAGTCTATTGTAAGCCAAGATCAACTGATTACACAATTGGTGAATTCACTGGAATGTGGGTAAGATTGGACAACTTAGCTTAGATTATTTGCTAAAATTAACTAGGTACAGTTAAGTAAGGTAGCCTGTTTTCTTTAAATAGAAGCCTTTATTTTGTCACATATACAGTACATTATAGAACAGTAAAAATCTTTCTTTGTATATCCTAACTTTGGAATTTGGGGTCAGAGCACATGGTCAGCCAGAATGTATAGAGCCCCTGGAGCAAAGAGGGTTAAGAGCCTTGCTTAAGGGCCCAACAGTGGCAGCTTGGCAGTGCTGGGGCTTGAACTCAGTGCTGAAGCTCAACACAGAGCATTAAGTGTCAGAGCCAACATTGCCCCTAAAGGAGTAGGGGAAGGTTCAAAGGTTTCAGGCAAAATAGTGTAGTTACTTGAAAGGAAAAAATATCTTCTAACTTTTGTCATTACATGACAACATTTTTCTTTTTACTTTTAACTCTATCAACTTTCTTTTTGAAAATGTTTATAGAATACGTCTACATTGCATTGAGATTTTGACACATTATCAATACTTCCTCTTAAATATCATTTCTCAGCACTTTATCCATTCCTGCTCATCACCATAGACACCTATGATGAAAGATGTCTATCCCTATGGGAGTGGTCTCTATCAATGTGATAACTCCTGTCCACATGGCCTGAGAGTTCACTGAATGGTTTGATGCAGAGGAAAATGATGATGCCTTTATCGTAGCAGACCTCAACCTAGTTGAACATCTCTAGGAGAACGTGGACTGACAGACAGCATTCTCTGTCACAATCATCAAAACAGTAATTGAAGTATTTTTTTAAGAAGAATAGTGTTCACTTCTCCAGTACAATTTCATAAACTTGTAGAACCTTCAGTGGCACACTGACACTGATCTTTATGCAGATTCTTTATTATAGCACACAAGCATTCTAAGCATGCAGAGCAGTATCACAAATTAAATGCATTAAATGTAAGTACACTGTGGCGTTGGTAGAGGCCTCAGGATGCAGATAAATAAATTCATGTGAGAGCAGTTCAGCTCTGCGAGCACTGAGCACTTGGACATGCACTTCACATTTTGTATTCAATTTGCTTGCCAGGTTAGTTGGATTTAAAATAATAAAATGTTAAAAAGTCCCCACTGGAATGATTAAGTCTTAACCAATCCCTTTCCTTCCTGAACGCTCTAATTCACCCGCATATCCTTTAAATGCCATAAAGTTTATACCGATTTTTCTAAGAGCATATTTAAGTAAACTTTACATGAAACACATCTACAGAAGGTCCAACCATATGCCTGTATTACATTGGCAACAGGAACAATCCAAAAGTGTTCATTGGTAAGCTGTGGAGGAGGCTGGAACCAAACGATAGCGACACTTAAGGCAGTCTTTCACCTATTAAATGTTTTATATCAGAGCCAGCAGAAAGTGAGACATCTCAAAACACCTCAAGACAGTAGTAATCCTCCAGAGTGAAGAATTAAACAATGATTTAATAAAAGCAACTTCTTTCACCCTCTAATTATCTGTCTATAAACTGCAATGGGCTGTGTGCAGTGCTGCAAGTTTTATGTAGTGTTAATGTGGTGAGCACACAGGTGACAAGTCTAATTTAGTCCGTCCCTTCTCCCAGACCATGAGAAAAATATGCCTTAATCTCCTCCTAGTGTTTAGATAGAACAACTGCTTTTGTCTTTCTTTGGATGGGATTAAAATGTCATTAAAAGAAGTAGTACATTGTACAATACACAGTACAATATACTGTGTAGGGATATATCAAATGTTAAAAATAAACAATAACTTTTTTATTAATGAAGTGGAGAAAGTTAGTAACCTGATGCATTAATCATTTAGCATAAATTGGGGGGACACTTTAAATAGCACACAGTGTAGATTTACGGTCATTCTTTATAAAAGCAATTAGAAAAAGCTCTGATGGTAATTTATGTGAAATCCGTTTTAAAAATAAATAAATAAATAAATAAATAAAATACAGAAATGAGTGGCAGCAAAACGATGCTATAAATCTGCATATTAATGAGTTCCTGTGAATCTCGCTGATTGCTGCCACAATTAAAATGCCGGCAGAGGGGCACCACTCGTGCTCCATGTGCTACAGCAAAAACGAGGGAGGAAAAAAGTGACAGAGGGGGACGGCTAATGGCAGCTTTTTAAATGTATTTTCTTAGAGAGCTATTGATTTGCAGTGTGCCATAATTAGCGGGCTTCCTTGAAGACGTCTGGGTCCACTGCTTAGAAAGCTTGTATCCAGATCCATCATTTCTGGGTTTAAGACTGCCAACTCTCATGCAGAAAACTTGTGGGAATTAATAAAATCGTACATAAAATTTTGTCTGGTTGTCATGTAGTATTTATAGATCAGGTCATAGAGAAGCAGATTACTCACAGGTATCTTATTCTCATATATTTGAAATATAAAGATAATGAAATAGATATTTAATAATATAGAGGCGGGGGTTAGATGAGAATAACACAATTTTTTGAGAAGGGGAAAAGTGTGAATGCTAAAAATCTGGAGGAAAGCCAGGTCAGATATGGTAAATGTTTTTTAGTCATTGATACAGAGTCAACCTAGTTAAAGGGTCAACCTAGTTGGAGAATTCTTCCTGTGTGATGCTATCTCTCTCTGTCTGTCTCTGACTCTCACTCACAATCTCTCACACACACACATACAGTACACACATACACAGCTATTTGTGTTAACTGCAATGGCCACAACCTTTTGACCTGCTTGGCCTCTCTGTGGCCTACTTTGTGTTATTCCAGCATTATCCTTTAATCCCTTCATTTTAAAAGCTTTATTATCCTCACAGACCTCACCACACATTTACAGAGTTTCAGGTATTTACATTTTTTTTACTCTTGCTATAGACAACAGAACTGGAGTTTTGGCTTTTTGGTTTTTATGTGACTAAATTGATGCTGTCCAAATTTTTAAATAGCACTGAATTTTTCCAATAATGTTATTACTGTCCTGTGTTAAATCAGTTTTTTTTTTTTTCAGGAGCTTACATACTTTATCTGTGTTTCTCTTTCCCTTCATCGCTGCAGAGAAACACATGTGGAGATACACCATGCTATTGATCAGAGTAAGAGGTCAATGTGTCTGCCTTCACAAGCCATATGATCTATGTCCAGATAAGTATTGTTTATTTGCCAAAATGGTGCAAGTTAACTCGATTAGGGTGAGAATTTCTCATTGCTCTCCAGACCGGTGAGGCTCCAAGGGGCAGAGTGTGTCCGGGATGTGCAGGGAAATCTAATTAAGCTTCATTGCACTCCCTCTTCTGTCCCAGAGATGAGCCATGTGAGTGTCTATCGCTGTTCTGCAGCTGACCCTACGTAACATACACACAGACTCTTTGTCTAGCCACTGTCTCTGCACTTATTTTTAAGTGTATTAAACCCACTGTGTGGATTACACATACAGAACAAAAATTTCTCTTTGCCTTATACCAGCACTTTTACTTAATCCAGAAAGATTCAGCCTTGATAAAGTGTCACAACACGCAGCTGCAAAATCATCTGTGGCACAACCTTAAGGGAAAACTTTACAGCAGCAAGACAATAAAGAATGGGGAAGATCTCAGACGCTGTTTCTTAAAGACATAGGCGAGTGGGTTTTTATTTATTTATTTTTTTGGAAAACCCAAACCTCATCTCCCAGCATATCAATAGCATATGCGCAATTACCATGGAGAATAATTTAGCAGTTACCTCATACTGAGACACAACCTGCTTATTCAGATCTCTAAGAGCTTTTATAAGGCAGTCAATAAATGCTTAGAGAGAGAGAGAAAAAATCATGAACTCTTCAGTGAAAGGAATTTAAAAATTAAGCTCCAGGTCTGTATAATTCATCCTTTCAGAAATGAGACTACATTTGCAGAAGAGAGAAGAGAGACGATTGTGATTGTGTTTCCATTGTATCCAAAACAATATATCAAATATATACTGGTGCATTTTTCTCCTGAGATTCTCCTTTCTTCTTTGTCTTTCTCACACCATGTGACACTCCATAACATGTAGGAAAGGTGATATACAAATAAAGATTATTATTATTATTATTATTATTATTATTATTATTATTATTATTATTATTATTATTATTATTATTATTATTATTATTGTTGTTGTTGTTGTTGTTGTTGTCAGATTGTAGTGCTTGTTTTGAAATCATGTAATGAATAAATAAATAAACAATTAAATAAATAAATAAATAAATAAATAAATAAATAAATAAATAAATAAATACAGATTTCCAGTTTCAAATAAATTTAAAAAAATAATTATTAATTCATTCATTCATTAATTAATTAAGACATTAATCCTTTAAACTGTTCACAAATTTTATTTTGCAAGATAAATATAAAACAGGATTGACTGTGAACTAACAGAAAGGAAGTCAGGAGAAACTAAAAAAAAAAAAACAAGCGTAGTGTTGTGTAAGAGTTACCCTTGTCTCGATATTTTCATGAGCTGTACCACTGTGTGCTGTAGATTTGCGTAGATTTGCTCCCAGGTCATCGCAATCTACTCGCTTTAGCACTCATACACATGCATGTGCTTTCCCGTGTGACAAGGTTCATTACCGATGGCTCCCAGGAATGACCTCATTTCAGCTCCTTCACACTTTGAGGACGCCACTTTGTTCAATTGCCCTACATGAGAACTTTCAGTAATGGGGCCAGTTGATTATATTACTTTGGTTATTTTACTTAATGCCCAAAACAGGAGATAAATTTAAAAATCTAGGGCAACTAATCGTGCTCAGATTTTTTTTCTCTCTTTCTTATCTTTATGTATCTATTTCTTCTCTTATGCCCTTTTTCTACTCTCTGTGGTATCTAGAGGAAATCACTTCATTTGACCACTGACACACTTCTCTCTCTCTCTCTCTCTCTCTCTCTCTCTCTCTCTCTCTCTCTCTCTCTCTCTCTCTCTCTCTCAGAGACAGATATGGTGGTCTCTCTGTGTGAGCGATTATTTTTTAACCCCATTATTTTCAGCAGACACAGCTGCAACTCTGGCACAGTGTGTGTGTGTGTGAGAGAGATGTTGAGAGGGAGAGTAACCCGAGGGTCACTTTTGCTAGCCTTAAATTACATTTCTCAACAGGACGGAAGCAGAAGTTTTTCAGAACGATTGTTTCACTTTAGATTTGTGCAGCGTGCTGAAGAGGCCCGGAGCCTCGAGCTGCCAGTGTGTGTTAGGAGCGGTGTGACTGGATTCACGGGTATATCACACATGGCTGTGGTGTGGATAGATTCACAGAGCTCCCTCTATTACCCTCTCACACTTTGTCTCAAAGATGTGTACACACAACATGCTGTCAGTGCATTTGTTTACATAATCATAGTAGGACTGCGCTACACAGCTCTACAGCGCTCTATCAGCTACATGGGTATACAGGGTTAACACCTTCGTCTCTGTTAAATTCTGCGTTTTATAGCTTTTACATCAAAATAGAGATTGATTATAACTACCCGAGTCCACTAGCAAGAACTATTTATATGTTCATTCATTTATTCATTAATCTTCAGTAACTCTGTTCCAGCTTTATCCTGGTTATGCATGTGATGGTTCTGGTTCAATCTCAGCAAATGGTATGCCATTCACACACATATTCACACACTGATTCACACCTAGGGGCAATCTAGGGTAGCTGATATGCCTACAAGCAGTTTTTTAAGAGGTGGGAAGATATCCCAAAGGAAATCCACATGGAAATGCTGTGAACATGATGAAAAACCTCACACCCAAGCTCAGGATCAACCCAAGGACCTGGAGACAACACTGGGCCACCTTGCTGCGCACCGCTTATATGCTGATGTTCTAAAACATTTACATTTACGGCATTTTGACACACACCCTTCTTCAGAGCAACTTACATTTATCTAATTTACAACTGAGCAGTTGAGGGTTAACATACTGTACATATAGAACTGAGCAGTTGAGGGTTAAGGGCTTTGTTCAAGATCCCAGCAGGGGCAGCCTGATAGTACTGAGATCTTAACCACTGAGCTATTACATACACACTAAAACAGCCATGAGTGTGTTGATTAAAGAAATAATATTATTTATTTTATTGATCATCTATTGAAACAGTTATCTAACTAAGGTTACTGTGGCCCAGGGACCAAAAATAACGCTTTCTCACATATACACATGTGCCAACAATTTAGCCAAGAAGGAAAAAATGGTCATGCAGCACATTATTATTATTGTTGTTGTTGTTATTGTTGTTGTTACTTTTATAATGTATTGGCAGTGAACACAACCCTACTTTACAAACACTCTGACCCAAAGTGACCTTTTTTAAACCTCCTATCTGATTTTTTTTTTTGTTTTCCTGTATCCCCACCTCACCCCTCTGTTCTGTTTTTCAGCCTCACTCCAAAGGTCCCAATCTGGATTTCATTGGAAGAGCTTAATAATTATGGGTGGATTTTTTTTTCAAAGCCATCTGTGCCATTGGTCTTTGCTGTTCGTCGAGAAGCGGTCTGGTGCATGCGGTAAAAAATCAAACACAGTCCTGTTTACCTAAGCAGGGTGAACAGGCTCTCCATCAGCTGCAGCTGTGCCTGTGCCAAACCCTGGTTTTACTGTCACTAACCACAAGCACTGATTTCTCACGCAACATGATTCGGTGGGTTCTGCATAATCGATTTTCCTTGGCTGAACATCACACTGCTGGCCAGCCCATATCAACTTTGTCGTTGCCCAGAAAGAATTGCCAGTACAGAGGGAAAGCATAAACTGGTCTGTGTGTGTGTGTGTGTGTGTGTGTGTGTGTGTGTGTGTGTGTGTGTGTGTGTGTGTGTGTGTGTGTGTGTGTGTGTGTTCGTGTGTGTGTGTGTGTGTTAAAAAGTAGGCTAGAACTTTCCTTTCTAAAGATCTGCATGTGTCAGAGATTGAGCCTGGCCAGAGATAATGTCAGAGTTGTGAAAGTTCCTCTCTCTCTCTCTCTCTCTCTCTCTCTCTCTCTCTCTCTCTCTCTCTCTCTCTCTCTCTCTCTCTCTCTCTCTCCCTCTCTCTCCCTCTCTCTGTCTTTCTTTGTGTTGTGTTGTGTTGTGTTGTGTTGTGTATGGCTTATGGCTCAGAGACACGCCAGATAAAAAAAAAAAAATCAGGCTAAGAGGAGGAGAGGACTTTGGCTAAACTGGCAGGAAGATCAGAGTCTGGAAGGAGGCCTCAATCTGCACATATTCCCTTATAAGTAATTCATCTGAAAAGATCACATGATTGAGGGCCTAGGGGCTTTTGCCCCACTGTTTGCAGTGCTGTCTGCCCCCTGCCTGTTTCTGCCTTACTATCCTTCATTCTATAAACGCATTTCAGTTCCTATCTCCTAGAACAAGCCCCCATCTCTTCTACACCACTCTGAATGATCCCCAAGCACATCATTTATCATCTCTATGTATTATCATACCTGCATGGTGTAACAAACTCAGCTAACACTTAAATGAAACTGATATAATGTATAATCACTGTTGCCTCACGTGAATGCTGTGTCTCTGTCAAGAATTTTGAAAAGTGATTGTGAGCTTGTGTACTTCGCACTTTGGATATAAATGTGGTTGAATGTGTTAGAATGTGTTAGAAGGTTCAGGCGACGTGCTACATTCTACCCAGCGGCCAATAGTTTCCAGATTCAAAATGAAACTCTCTTTACTACATATCATGACATCTCATCCATTTTAGAACATGTAGAAAAGAGGGTATGACCCTGAAATTTTCTGAGCATGCAATGTTCATTTCAGGGGAAAGACATATCATTGGTGAAATTAAATGTGACTGAACAAAGTGATGCTGTGTTATTACAAAAAGAGTGTTGGAAAACACATCTACTCTAAAGAGAATTCCTACAAAAGAGAAGTAAAATAAGAGTATGCTACCATGCTGCAGCCATTCGATACTTTTTGCCGTGCATGAGCCACTATTTTATGGATTATAGCGCTATCCGAGACTGAAATTGTCGCACGAATGACACTTTTCCAAAAAGTTCAGCACCACTGGCTTCCCCGAGTCTGCCTGTCTCTTCTCAGCTTCCATCACTCTATGCTGCTGCTTCCCGCAGGCCTGTGGAAAGAAATCAAATCCGCTGAGTCTTGCTATTAAATCAAGCTCTCGTTTTGGCTTGCCTGATCATGGCTGTTTTTTCCTGCCTCCTGTCACATGAGAATTGGACGTGGCAGTGCCCACTGACTGCACAGCTTGATGTGGTGAGATGGCTCTCTCTGTGAGGCTAAAGTTACGGTCTCTGCAGCCCTCACAGCTCTGCTGCATGCATGCATGTCACACCATGTGTGTGAAAGTTAGCCCAGGATTTGAGTGGGCTCACTGTAAGAAGGTGTTGAAAAGCTCTGAATGTTTCTTGCGGTTGATTAACTGAGTGCTTGAGACCAGCAGCAGCCTGAGAAGGGGAAGGGCCTCCTAGTGTACACAAACACACATATATACAGACGTTTACATTGTGGGCTGAGAGCAAAGTCCTCACGTAGCTTCATATCAACATCTGTTTAACGTTATGTGTCCAAATATTTTAGCATTGCTACTTCAAGCAATAGAACCATTAACTCCTCCTCCAAGGACTTCCTCCTCTACGAAGCTAGAGGTCAAGGGGATAAAGAAAGAGTAAAGGAAGGAACAAAGAGAAAAGGTGGTGGAGAAGGTGGAGAAAGTTTAAAGGGGAAAGATTCCTTGAGACATGTGTGCCAGCTTTTCTGCGTAAACACGCTTGGCAGCTGGCTTTGTAGTATATGCGCCAGGATGAAAAAGCGATCTGAGAGAGTAATAGAGAGACGCAAATATAAGCTTGAAAGAAAGGGTCTGTGGTCCACTTTCTCCGTCAGAAAATGTTTGTCCAAGTGTGGGCTTGTTTTGGCTTGCGGTGTGTGCTAAAATGGATTTGTCCCTCCGTGACCATGGGCTAGTCTAGTTCATGATTGGCCGTAAATAAAGAGGTGAGGCAGCTGGGGGTGCATTAATAAGCCTAATGTCAAGTGGCACAGCTTGTGCCTGAAGATGTGAGGAGGCGGCCTAGTCCTAATGAAGCTCAACTAGGACATGGAACCATTCTCTCATACCCTGTCACTAAGCATGTTAGATAAACATCTCTAGGACAACACCACAACTCCAGAGTCAGAGAGAGAGAGAGAGAGAGAGAGAGAGAGAGAGAGAGAGAGAGAGAGAGAGAGAGAGAGAGAGAGAGAGAGAGAGTCTTGTACTGTCTACAGCAGCAGTCTATACAGTACACTAATTCATTATGGGAGAGAGAAACAAGGAGCGACTGAGAGAGAGAAAGAGAGAGAGAGAGAGAGAGAGAGAGAGAGAGAGAGAGAGAGAGAGAGAGAGAGAGAGAGAGAGAGAGAGAGAGAGAGAGAGAGAGAAGCCTGGGGATGCTGGAAAGGTCTGACATTGCGTTCCTACACAGCTGCGCTTCTAAATCAGGTCAACATCTAATGGGCAAATACGCATCCCCAGGTGACAAAAGAGTTCTGTGTGTTCTGGCTCAGACTCTCTCCTCTTTTAACTCTCTTGATCGCTTTTCCTAGTTTTCTGTTTAGGCCAAATTTTTGTGTTTAGTGAATGTTAACCGCTTAATTTTTTATTTTTTTTTTCTATTTTTTAAATTTTCTTTTGTTTTTTTCTGAGAATTAAATCACGTTAAAAAAACAATACAATTAGAAATTACTTTGAGTTAAATAAATAATAAATACATGTGTATTTTTCTTTTTCATAAATCTGCAAGTCTCATGAATGGCTCTTAAAAATATATATAAGATTCCTTGCAACCCAAAATAGCTCATTCTCTAAATTCAGGATGTCCTTTCTCTAAGATAAAATATTCTTATTTCGCTTCTTTTTCCTCTAATTGTGAAACCGCTTCAGAAGCAAGCCCCGCTTTGTCACAAGCCATTTTTCCCCATTGTCCTTTGTACCTAGCAGGAGGCTGCCATTACTGTCCAAAACCTCTCTGAGAGTCCTTGTTCTCCTCTATCTTTCCACATTGTTCTCCTATTGATCTCCACATGGCCAACTATAAATCTACATTAAATAAGCAGGCCAAGGTTCCACAGTAAGAGCTCTGCCTATGGAGATCACGAAAGTGGAACAACAAAACGCTGAAATCTCATCCACTGAACTACACTTTCTCTTAACTTTTCATTTAAAAGGAAACTCACCAGGGTTTTGTCAGAGTATATATATATATATATGATGTTTTGATTAAATGATACTTCTATTTAATTCAGCAGAATTAAATCATCATAACCAATTATCAAATAAACTATCCAAACATTGCAAATAACCTGGCAAACAAAAACTACAAAAACACAGAAGTAATAAAAGCTATAAAAAGACAACAACCTCCTCATCAATACGCTATTGTCATTGTGCCAAATGAAGATGGGTTCCTTTTTGAGTTTGGTTATTCTCAAGGTTTCATCCTTTTCCATCCAAGTGAGTTTTCCCTTGCCACAGTCACCTGACTTGCTCATTGGGGATAAATATAATCACATTTAAATAAGTCTAATATCAAGCTTAAATTTTTGTTTTATATTAATCTTTGTATAATATTAAACCTTTGTATTATGTTTCTTATTTTCTGTAAAGCTGCTTTAAGACAATGTCCATTGTTAAACACGCTATACAAATACATTTGAATTAAATTGAATTGTTCTTTGTATTATTCTATGTAATTGCATGTTTTAGTGCTCATTAAACATTTTTACTTAAATTCTCTCTTTTGGCATCTAGTTAGTGGAATGAACTTCCCATCAGTGTGAGAACGGCTAACTCACTGGCTGTATTTAAATGATCAGTGAAGACATGCCTCTTACCTGAGTAAAATTCAGAGAAATTGGTCTACATTGAATTTAGTGTGCATTGGTTGCACACTGGATGAATAGTGCACCAAGGGGAAAACATATTGTGACTTTTTGTAGATGATTTATCTACTGAAACTTCAGACAACTCTAAAAAAAACACTTAAACAATGTACCAGGTGATGCATACAGAATACATGCAGGCACAGCAAAAGTTTTGATGTACAGTAAGTGATAATTTGCATGCTGTAATGATGTCATTTCTTATCTCTGGACACTCAGCCTCTATTTATTTTCTGTACCGCTTTTCTACACAGGGTCACAGGGAACCAGGAGCCTATCACAGGGGACTCAAACGATTTAGAGAGGTCAATCAGCTTATAACATGTCCTTCGACATGGAGAGGAAACCAGAGTACCCAGAGGAAACCCTCAGAGCATAGGGAGATTATGCAAGGCCCACGCACACACAGGACAGAGGTGGGTATCAAATCCCCAAGCACAAAGGTTTGAGGCAACCATGCTAACCACTAAAAAATAAAAACATGGATGTCTCAATGAAAGTTTAATTTAACTACATGTCTATGGTTACAGGAATAAGTGCCTACTGGTCCTGTTTTTATATACTGAACTTCAAAACTTTATGCAAAATTTTGGACTGAAATTGCCGCACAACTGGTAGTACAGTAACAAAAGTGGCCCATAGCAGATTGCTTAGCAACAACACAACTCTAATGTTGATGAAAAGCAGCGATTAGTGTGGTCAATGCTATAGATTTAACAAAGTGTTATGCCAACATATTACTTAATTCAAAACCAATACTGATATAAACTAATTTAAAAGTAAAGAAGGGGAACCTTACACTGTTCACACTGTGAGCGGCCATGTAAATTGGACTTCACTCCATAAACAGGGAAGGAACTGGCATGAGAAGACTACCCCATGTTGACGAGTCAAGATTTGAAGTTGAGAAGGTATTTTTGGTGGCCTTCACTATTTGTAGGTAGAGAATAACATGTTTCAAATTTGTTCTGAATGCAGCACCGGTTCTTTCATTCATAGTGTTTATTCATTTTAACATCAATGATTGAATAAATATGTATGTACCAAATAAGTAAATTAGCAAAATGTGTTTTAATCATATAAATATTGAGAAAAAAAATGTTTTCCCTTTCATGTCTTTTTATAAATAATTTTAAAAGCTTGTATTTTGAAATAACATAAAATTGTACATATGTGCTTCCAGGGTCAATGTTCAGAAGAATGAGTGCCATTTCAACCAGCACCAGTAGAGTTTCACATTCAGTAACTTATTCATTTACTTCATAATTTACATGTGTCAATGGAGTTAAATGTGTCATTGGAAAATAATTTTTCAAAAGAAAACAAGGATTAAATAAAATAAATGTTTTTGCTTTGAGATGCTGTTGATGGCATCTGGGAGAATATGTCTTTAATGGAACTTTGTCACCAGTGTTATTGTCTCATTAAATAAGAGATCAAGAATGTTCAAGAAAGATCAAGAAGATAAAATAGAAATCAAGAATGTTGGTTATTCACTAATAGAGTATTTCTTTACAATCACAATTTCCAAAAAAAAAAAAAAAAATCTAAAAAAATCTTTCATCTAATAATTTGCAGGTCAGCGAGTCACCATATATTGATAATGACCCTAATGTTACGGTACTGTGTAATGTTAAAGCACTTGAAAGAAGTGTGTATTTCATTTTGGGTGTGTCGCTTCATTGGCCTTCGTATAGTGTGCACTATGCCTAGTGCATTGTGGCTAAGCTAAAGTGTGTATAGTTAAGTAATCAAGAGTAAATGATCTGTTTCCCATGTTGTTTCCCAGCTGAACTGCTTGGCTGCTAGCTCTATTAGCTCTGTAACTGCTCTGACAGACTCTCTCACCTCAGCTCCATATGAGAGTGTGATGTTCTCCCAGGGCAGTGTGTTGAAAGATCTTCGGTGTGTGTTTCAGCATGGCCGGCGTCCTGCTTACAGGTGAAGTTGAAGTGACAGTCCGTTGTGCCGTCTGTGTCACAATGGCTCAATCAGTATGTGTATGGACACATACTCTGTGTGTGTGTGTGTGTGTGTGCGTGTGTGTGTGTGCGTGTGTGTGTGTGTGTGTGTGTGTGTGTGTGTGTGTGTGTGTGTGTGTGTGTGTGTGTGTGTGTGTGTGTGTGTGTGTGTGTCTCAGCACCTACTGTATGTGCCGGTGTATGTCAGTGTACATCCCACCTCATTCAGTCATTGTCAGCAAAGGATATGTGCACTCTGACGTATTTGTTTATCAAATATGCCCTATTACTTCCTGTCACATGCAGGGAGAAGCTGCATCGTGGGTAATATCTTTCAACAAATAATGTGCGTCATAATGACAAACTTCTATTATACACTGTGTAAACAACCTGAGACCACAGCAGGACACTACTTATATAGATGTATGGCCAAAACCACTGAGAGATGTTCCGAGCAATAAAAGATGATGGGTCAATATTACAGGTAGAGACCCAAGCATGACAATTTACAGTAAATCACTCTGAGATGTGCTTTCTTATTTGCTTTGGAGAACTTTCCAGCCTACAATGACATGATGCTATCAAGCCATGTGAACTTGCTTCTATATTTACTGTATGTTTATTTGCCTTTTATTGCTGGACTTGAGTCGATGAACTTGAATGTTTCATGTTTTAATGACATTTCTATTGATTCTGTTGACTTTTAGTGTCCCTTGTGGGATAACCAATTTATGAGGTGGGATCTTGATATGTTTCTCAAGGATGAAGTGAGGTGAATACATTTAATAAAAACAGTTTTGCCAATATTTATTACCCTGAAAATGCACATAAATATTATGCTTCTTCACATAGCAGTCTTTGCTCAAACTATTTTATATATCTCCTGTATGTGTATACTGTAAGAAGAGCCCTTAAATTGGGATAATAATGTTGCTTGTACTGTAAAAGTGCCGAGATGATGGGATTAGGGACTCTGCTCCACAGCAGGGCCTGGACCGGGCTCTCCTCACAGTCCTTAGGAACCTGATGCCCCTTTAAACTTCTCCTTTCAGTGCTTAAAAGACAACAGGGAGGACCAAAGGAAAACAAGAAGGACATGTTTTGAGTTTATAGGACTGCTCACATCTTGTGTGAGAATAGAAACATTAGTAATCCTTTTATTTAATATCTCAGGATTTACTGTATAAGGTTGTACAGTATGGGGTGTCTTCTCCCTGTTAACTAGATTGTGAACGCACGTTCACACAAACACATTAGTTGGCCCATGTCATAGCGATGGATTGGTCGAAGCTTGAGTAGAGGTTAGAGCTGGCATCCTGAGACCAGCGGCAAGCATTTGAAGGTGAGTGGTGCTGACAAAAAGAGGTGCCTGCGAGCCCCTTCGTCCCTCTGTCCCTATATTGTGTTGTAGCTGCTATTTAGGGAGTGCTAAAGCTGGAAACGTTTGAAAGCATATGCTGCATAAGCCGTCACTTAGGCTGTACATGAAGCCATGTGAGATGAAAGGTTCTGGGATATAAGACTGATGAACCCATACTGAGTTTTGACATGGCAGGGACTCTATAGTTCCCAGACGATGCTATGTACGTTTGTATGTACGCTTAGACACTTGAGCAACATACAGTTGCAAACGCAGCCTTAATGTATAGAAATGCTTTAAATGATTTGTCATAAAAGTTCAGATTTGGTACACAGAGAATGTATTAAGACCAAATCAGCTCACTTTAAAGTCCTATAAAAGAGCTTTAGAGGTTTGGCAGGTCTGTATACAGTAAGTACTCAGACCATGACGTAGGAATAGCAGCCAGGAAATGCTCTAATTACCCAGTTTCTCTGTACTCAGTGATATTACATTCTATAGCAAGAGAGTGCTAAAGGTGTCACAGAGAATCCTTAAGATTATGATATTTAAATTTTGGATGAAATGTCAGTTCCTGTATGTCGAAATAGTTTTGACTTTTGTTCAATATAAATAAATTCTGTGCTCAGTTTATTCAGTTTGATCATCATACAGTTCTTATGTATGTACAGTGGCGTATAGTGAAAATGCTTCAACTTTGCATTTGTTTCTAATTCAATACAAAAAGTTTTTGAAAGATTTACATGAATTTCAGTTTCTTAGTATTAGGTATGTGCCCTTTACTCTTTAATGACAGTGTGTACTTGAGCTGGCATGGACTAAACAAGTTTGTGCCAAAACCTTCTGATCTATTTTAGATCAAATCAATCAGTGTCGTCCGAACACATGCTTCACTAGAAGATATCAGACATGAGGAGAATCTGACCTTTAGTACAAAGCAGTGAACATGGTCAATATCACACATCTGCTTATATTTAAATAAGGACTTAGAAATAGTGCAGAATCACACATAAAGTATATTTCTTTGTTTTAAATATTTTCACATTTGAAATCTTCCAGTTTATATCCAATTTTATATAAAAGGAAAAGGACTCAAACTTTTGGACCCCACTGTATAGGTTATATATAGTATGTAATGGAAAAATGTAATCATTAATGGTCATTAAGATGTTTTGAGTTTGCTGTGTCTGTAGGCCACATAAACACCGATCTTCGGAAAACGCGCATCCGAAAACAAGAAAAGGCGAGGCTTTTAGTAGTCATGTAGCTTCCCTGCAATTCCGCAGCAAAAGTGTCCTCGGCCAGCAACATCTGTGTAGTTTAAGAATAAAAATGCCGCAGATTTGAAGCATAGTACTGGTGACGTCGAGGGATCGGCACCGGAATCTTTTACCATTTACAGCATCTCAAATAATTTTTTATGACCATCGTGACTCCACACTTTAAAAAAGTTGGTAAAAGTTGTCCTTCAGCATTGGCCTGTTTTTTTTTCCTCTTGAATGTCTTGTAGGTTTCTGAGTACTAAGACAGAAGCAAATATAATGCACACCGGGACCTGCATTTGCCGGTCTTCATTGCATAAGTTTACATTGACAGCATTTGGTAGATTCCCACATCTAGAGCCACATTCAAAATTGCTTTTAGTCTCTATGAAAAACATATCACATATGCTAATTCATTTGGTCAGGGATTAAGAGTACTATCAGTCTAAACTCCTTGTTGGGGAGGGCTTTTTTCCACAATAGCAATGTGTTTGTGTTACTTCAAGGGGGATTTCTCCTGCCTTTTTCCCCTCTGAAGTTTGGGTGTTTTCTTTATTGTAATTACCTTGCTGTTATAATTAAACCTACAATTTATTACCTATTAGCAAGCAAGGTCTTTCCTCACTGTTCAGACTTTAACAGTGGCCCAGTACTGTCACTGGGATGGCCGGTGCTACATTACTCATCACACTGGGCTGGATTGTGTTTACACGGCCCAGAGGAACTCAGTAAGTGTGAGCAGACAAGCCACCTTAATAAACTGCTCTATACACAACACTATTTCAGAACAAAGCGCTAAGTATTCCTGATTGTTTCATGATCAACAATATAGCAGTTATTAGACGAATTCTTATTGGAATACAAGACAAAGAAATAACAGTTCCATTAACACCATCCATGATATTCAGTGTAATATGAAGAGTGTTATCACAGCGACATTTCTTCATGATTAGTATTCATGATTAGCATTTTTCGCACTTATTATACACATCCTTCAAGAAGAATATAGGAACATTACTTAGAGTCTTTGAGAATTGTTTGCTTTATGTGTTACTTAGCTTATCGGCTTGCAGTGCAATTAAAGCACAGTTTCAGCAGAAGTATTTCCAGGCCTAGAGAAGAGGAATTGGATGGGGTCTTAACTTTCCCTTCATCTACTGGCCAATCTCAGAACCTACTTTTTCTCTGCCAGAGCTGAGAGGATAGGCCAACAGTAGCTAATAATAGGTATTGACTGGTTCAATGTAGGATGAATAGGGTTCAGTATTGGATCTCCAATGTGCCCCAGGTCACACAACCAGCTACACTGAGAACATGTCTCACAGGACCAAACAAAAAAAGAAGACATTTTAAACTTTCATGACTGAGACGAAATCTGTGCTATTTTGCCTTTCAGGGATTAACTCTTTGTTCTCAAAGCGCTAGGCGATCAATAACAGAAAAAGGGTCCAGACATCTCTATTGCAAAACACACATCGGAAGAGAGACCCTGCTGCTCTCGACACACATGTGTTTATATACACACTCTCATTCTATCCTGAGAGCTCTCTATGCTTGCGGTGGTTCCTGCGAACAAAGATGGACATGTAGTAAGGAGCAAAATCCTGATCAGTCAGGAATTAATACATAAGATTAATTAGTTGACATGTCTGCATGGGCTTTCTCCAGCTTGTACAATTTTACTAACAGCTTCCAAACACGTGCTAGTAGGTGGACTGACGTCTCTAACATAAGTGCAAATGAGTGTGGGGCCCATGATGAATCCAGTCTCGCACCCATGGTGTTCATGATAGGCTTCAGTTCAGATCAAAACCCAGCATGAACTGACTAATGAAGTAAATAAACGAGTTGATATTTAGAGTTCAAAAAGTTATTATTTTTGAAAAGATAATCTTTTATTTATTCTCTCTCTCTCTCTCTCTCTCTCTCTCTCTCTCTCTCTCTCTCTCTCTCTCTCTCTCTCTCTCTCTCTCTCTCTCTCTCTCTCTCTCTCTCTCTCTCTCTCTCTCTCTCTCTCTCTCTATGTATATTTACATTTACATTTACAGCATTTGGCAGATGCTCTTATCCAGTCATGTATATGACAGTATCATTAACTGACTAAGAAACTGAATGTTTTGTAAATTGTAAAAATGTTTACGAAAGATAATTATATAACCAATATATATATATATATATATATATATATATATATATATATATATATATATATATATATATATATATATATATATATATATATATATAATCATTATCATTAGAAAAAATAATAAATCATGAAAATAATCAAGTTAAAGCAGTAAGAGAAAGAAAGAAAGAAAGAAAGAAAGAAAGAAAGAAAGAAAGAAAGAAAGAAAGAAAGAAAGAAAGAAAGAAAGAAAGAAGATTAAAATGTTAAATGATTAAATGGAAAATCAAATATTAAATGAATTAGTATGAGCTTTTTTGCTTATGTGTAATACACCTAATAATAACCCATTAAAAAATTTTCCTAATTGTTTCTTTTGTATAGAATCCATCAAAATGGTTTTCATTCTTTAAAATAGCTCTTTTCAAGTTTTTAGTTTAGTAGAAACATGCTAACAACAATAGACTTGATGAATTTGGAAGTTCTATACAGTTCTATACAGTGGTCCAGAGATTATTCTATAATAACTAGTAACTAGTAACTTCTTATGCACAGGTATAAGAAATGTAGACTTTATCAATAAATAGTTCTCTCGCTCTCTTCCTTTCTAGCCCTCCACCCACCCTGACTGTTCCTCTCTTGCTCCTGCTTAAGCTTTTCCTATTCTATCAAGCCTGTCACTCCTGATTATCAGATTTCACTTCAGCACCAAACTCCCACAGCCACTGACACTCGGGCCACAGAGGGAGAGAGCGAGAGAGAGAGAAAGAGAGAGCGAGAGTGTTCAAAAGACCCATTCCTTGTGTGCCAGCTACGCACACGCCACTGTGTCTTGCCACTGTGTGTCTTGCCACTATGTGGCAGTTGCATGTAATGAGTGTGACGTCTGTGAGTGTGGGTGCGTGTGTGTATAAAGACAGGGACTGTGATCATGAGTACTGACAGCTCCCTCCTCTCCACCCCCCACCCTCCTCACTCTACTCTTTCTCGGTGGGAAAGAGCCTAATGAGGGGTTCACAGGCTGTGAACCGATGGCCCCTCTCAGTCCACCTTCACTCACTTACACACACACATACACACACCGAACCTGAGCAGCTGGTCTCCACACCACCGCATTGTCACACATCTTACTTTCCCTTTTCTTCTCTTTTATCTGACTGTGTGCCACCGGAGATTTCACCCAGTCGACTAATAACTGCTCAGCCTACACACACACACACACACACACACACACACACACACACACACACACACCTCCTTGGGGTACTGAAGCTGGGCTAATGAGTATGAACACTCTAAGGCCTATTGCACTGCTCTTCTGTGTTGTGGAGTTTGTGTGTGTGTGTGTGTGTGTGTGTGTGTGTGTGTGTGTGTGTGTGTGTGTGTGTGTGTGTGTGTGTGTGTGTGTGTGTGTGTGTTTGAGTAAAAGCCTTGTCCTCTGTCTTATTACAGGTGAGAATAGAGGGTCAAGGAGGGTTAATGTGGCAGTCTAGCACCAGACTTTAACGGAGGAATAGTTCATTGTTTGCACCAGTCTCAGGCCGCAGTATCTCCTCTGCATGAATTTTCACAATAAATCCTTATATTTTGTGTGTGCATGAATAACTTGGTACTGTATACAATATCTTAAGAATGAAACTCACCAAATTTAAACTTTAGCATTACTACATGTTTATTCACTCATCGACTCACTTATTCACTCATAAGAAATCTTCTCTAATATAGTTTTCTATCTAGCAGCCCCTGGTGGGGTGGAGACAGAGTACAGAGAACCATTTCATACAGTAAATGCCCAGGTGCAATGCTAACCTCAGCTAGGTTTTTTCCTTTAATGGTTTAATGGCTCTGATCTAAACTGGGACATTTGCCTGCTATAACATCGGTATTCCACTGAATTGTTGCATGTTATCTGCGTACAACATAACGAGAGTAATTAATATCACCATAGCAGGCCAGAGTCATTTGGTAAGAAGGTCACAAACTGATGAGATCCCTAAAGAGTTGACCCAGTTGAGTGTCATTATTTGGAGGCAATTTCTTAGGGATGCTGATTTAGAAAGTTGCTTTACAGCTTGTTGTAGAGACGGTCATTGTGTCGAATGAAATAAAGAATTTAATAAAGTTTACACAAGCCATTTGCTTATTAACAATTCTTGCTTAAATTGTATAAAAATTACAACACACAAGCTAAAACAGGTTATCAAATAAGGCTGGATGTCTCGTAGCTTTTAGGATGCTCCGATTAAGTCAGATTTACCTGGTTTTCATCCTGATTTTGTGCTCACAGACAAAAATAATCCTTATCACCTTATACGTTCACAGGAACATTTCTGATCATGCAACTGCATTTTATTCATTCGAGCACGTATTACACTCAAAAATGAATATCTTAGCAAGAGAAAATATATTTATCTTTCCAACCTATCTGATATTTTTCTTATTATAAGATTATTATCAATCAAATATCAATAAGATTACACAGCTTGTTTTTAAATGGTTTTACTCATTTTCTCAGGCAGATAAATGGCATTTTTTCCAGAAAAAAAAAGTTCTAGAAATTATTAGTATTATCTGCCAAATAGAAATAGATGATTTCAAGCTTGAAATGAGTAACATATGTCCAGAAATGGGTTTACTAATCTTATATTTGCTTTATTGTAATTTTATAAAAAGGAAAACTACGTAGATAAACGTGTGTAGTGTGATAAAAAGTTGGATTTTGCTTCATGAAGTATTCGAACAATATAAGAGGAGATGTCAACTACATGGGGTCTTGGTGGACAACCACCTCTTCATCAATGCATAATTGTCAGACTGTATCTTTATAATAACATCCTTTACTGTCACTCAAATGAAGACGGGTTCCCTTTTGAGTCTGGTTCCTCTCAAGTTTTCTTCCTCTTTCCATCTAAGGGAGTTTTTCCTTTCCACGGTCATCTCAGTCACCCCAGACTTGCTCATTGGGAAAAATACAAACATATTTTAATATAAGTCTAATTTTAATCTTGAATTTTCTTTATATTAATCTTTTTGTATTATGTTTCTTATGTTTTGTAACTTTGAGACAATGTCCACTGTTAAACGCGCTATACAAATACATTTTAATTGAACTGAATACATACATGTAAATATATTTAAGGTATGTTCACTTGCTCTCTCCTTTTCTTTACCTGCAGGTCGATCATCAGATGATAGAGGATAGAACACGTCATTGCAAGTCTTATTTATAAATCATATATAAGTATAAGTATCTATATTGTTTTAGAATTTAACCAGATTTTTTTACTGGGATACCATGTATTGGGTAATAAAAAAAAAATCCATACAGTGTAAAACTGTACACTGTGGCATTTGTGCTTTAAAGAGATTCTTTAATAAAAGCTTTATACTGCAAAGAAGCACACTGGGTAACATTGTCGCCTCACAGCTTTAGTGTTCCTGAGCTTGGGTTGCTGTCTGTGCTGAGTTTCACCTCAGATGTCTCGCCGTAATATGTCTGAAAACATATAGGTAAGCAGATGCTAAAGTGCCTATAGGTGTGAATGAGTGTATGAAAGTGTTTGAACTGTGACTCACTATGTTATCATATCCCATCCCATCCCATCCAGAGTGACAAGCTCCTTATTCCCTATAAACCCTGAACAGGATAAAGTATTCACTGAAGAATTATGAATGAAAGCAAAAGACTATGACTCTTAAATTAAGACGGCTACTTGATATCGACCTCGTTGCTTTACAATATCGTGATGTTTGACATTGTATTTGTGTTTGTGGATAAACATGCAGAATATTGCTGATTACCGTTTTGCACTCAGGTCTCCAGCTGTGAACAATTTTGAAGTTAGACTCAAATAGAAAATAAACTTCATGTTAAAGATAGAATTTAATAATGACATAATTGTACTTTTATAGCATAAATATAGTGCTGAGTTATAGAAGTGAAATTGTTTATAATCCCAATAGCCTCTCTTTTGAATCTGCTTCCTCTCAAGGTTTCTTTCTCACATCGTCTCAGGGAGTTTTTATTCATACGCCTCTGCTTAGAGACAAATGAATCGATTTAAGTTTTTATCCTGAAGTATTTTTGTAATGCTGCTTTGGAACAATGTCTGTTATATGTGCTCTACAAATACAACTGAATTGAACATGTTATTATCTACTCTTTATCTTATTATATTTTGACCCTAATTGAACAAACAGACTCTACACTTATTAATATTATTGACTTGTTTAGGAAAGTGTAAAGAGAGCTGAGTGCACAGAGAAGAGCAAGGTGTGGTTAAACACAAGCACTTCTTCAAACATCGCAATGGCACTTGTTTCATTATGCTATCTGTTTATTTCCTTGCATGACGTTCTTACAAAACATTACACTTTTCAGTTTATTCTGTGGCTCTGTGTTTTATTTTCTGGTTAATTATTGCACTTGGCTCTATAGTCTCATATTGCCTTGGGGACCAGTTCTAGCTAACAATGAAGTCTTTATTTGCTTATTAATATTTGCTAACATTTATTTTTGCTGCTTTATGTCAAGAAGGTTACTTTTTTTTTAAACTCAGGTTATTAAAAGTTTATTATAATTGTAATTCTATGAGCCAAACATGGTGTTTACTACAAAAGCAGGGTTTGATTTACAAAAATAAAAACTATGTGTGAGTGGGAGTGTGTGTGTGTGTGTGTGTGTGTGTGTGTGTGTGTGTGTGTGTGTGTGTGTGTGTGTGTGTGTGTGTGTGTGTGTGTGTGTGTGTGTGTGTGTGTGTGTGTGTGTGTGTGTGTGTGTGTGTGTGTGTGTGTGAAAGTTCTTTAATAGTTGTTTTTATTCTTAATCTTAAGCTAAAAATTTGAGGACGTTTGGTACCTTTAGTGTATTTTTGTTTTCCAAAGCCAAGCCAATATACTGCTACATCTGAGCACACTGTTTTTTAAATCTTCCTGGGCCACACATTATGTCTTCGCCACAACTTAGAATGTTCCAGAAAACACATTTTACTGAAGCTATGTTTCATTAAATGCCATCGGGCCAGGAACTCACATATAACCTTTGTTCTCTTGATATCTGTTGTTTGGGACAGGAAGATGCGAAATCAAATAAACACTGCAATATGGAGTGAAAGAGCATACAGAAAAAGCTTATCACAGACAGAGCAAAATTATATGATGGATATGAAAGTGTTTCAGTCTTTATGTGTGGTGACATGAAGTTATATTAAATTTATTAGATGGTTGAGTTCAGACAGGCAGGAGACATGTTTGTGTGATTGTTTTTTTATATTAAAATGTTTTGCAGAGAAAGTATGAATTCTCAGCTTTACACAGTTGGTTCAAACTTTTGTAACATTTGCTGTTGTCTCTGGACATACATTCATGAATCTTAAGCTTGTGTGTTTATATCTTGATGAGGACCATTAATCTGTTTCTGTGAAAAAAAAGACATTCTATATCTGTATCCATCTATTATATATTCATTTTTGTAGTTATGCACTTTAATTGTGCATAGAAGAAGATGTTGGTTATGAGAATGTGTGTCCAAGGCTTTGCACGTGTGTTTATGAGAGAGAGAGAGAGAGAGAGAGAGAGAGAGAGAGAGAGAGAGAGAGAGAGAGAGAGAGAGAGAGAGAGAGAGAGAGAGAGAGAGATATTCTGGGTTTGAATTTTAGAGGTTGCAAACAGGAGCCAAGGTAGCAAACATTGCCCATGTGCAAGTGGGAGAGATAGCACAATCAGTCTGTCCCCTGTCCATCACAGTGAGATGAACCAATCGTGGGCATCAGTGAGCTGATTGACAGGTGTTAAAAATAGGGAGAAAAATATCCAGGGATTTCAGGTTTAATTTAAATTAAAATAACTACAAGTGCCAAAAGTTTTTCTTTCCCTAAATGCGAGGACTGGATTTAAACATATACATAGCATTATTTATTTGATTTAGTATTATTTTCTGATAAGGTCCTCATAAAGAGTGTGTGTGTGTGTGTGTGTGTGTGTGTGTGTGTGTGTGTGTGTGTGTGTGTGTGTGTGTGTGTGTGTGTGTGTGCGTGCGTGCGTGCGTGCGTGCGTGCGTGCGTGCGGGTGCGTGCGTGCGTGCGTGCGTGCGTGCGTGCGTGCGTGCGTGTGTGTGTGTGTGTGTGTGTGTGTGTGTGTGTGTGTGTGTGTGTGTGTGTGTGTGCATGTGTGTGCGAGCTCCTTCAGGTGCAGAGCAGCAGCTGTAAGGCGAAAGCCAGCTTAGGGGACAGAGGGCTATAGGGTCACCAGAGAAATGGCCACAGCTGTGGCCCCCACACAGACTCTCTTTTTCACACACACTATTTTAGCCTGTCTTACACTGGAGCATGCAACTTTCTCCATGAGAATACCACACACATGCACAGGCACACACGTTTTGTGTGTCCAGTCTTTTCTTAAAACAAGTGCAGATTTTTACAGAGAAGACAGGAAGTTGGTGCTCAGCAGTAGTGTGCACTCTCCGTCCTGCTCTCCTGGCTTTCGTCTGTTAGTGGACCATGGGTCAGTTGCAAAGATAACAATTTAAGTGAAGGCAACATCACTGCTAAGAAACTAACATATGTGTGAAACATTAACCCATAAAATGTTAGCTCATAAATTAAGCCTTGTTTCACTTGGACCACAACAGGCTTATATAAAGGCTCTCCCATAGAATAATACACTGCTGCTGTAGAAAAAAACTTTCTCTCTATCTGCATCATGTCTCCTTTTTTCTATTTATGCGCTTTCATTGTGCATAGAGGAAGATGTGGGTTAAGAGTGTCCTGAGGAAGTGTGTGTGTGTGTGTGTGTGTGTGTGTGTGTGTGTGTGTGTGTGTGTGTGTGTGTGTGTGTGTGTGTGTGTGCAGCATTATGAAAAACACATACTCATGTAACACTGCACAAAGAAAGAGAAGATTGTTTTACCCACGCTGAAGCTTTGGCTCATTTGCATAGGTATGCTTATTAGCATTAGGTCTTTGCGCTATATAAGTGGAGCTCAATCCATCGTCTGCTTCCCAATAAGCATAATCCAGACAATGAACTGTGCTAATCTCATCTAATATGGAAATGAGCTTATCTAAACTCTGGTAAACTTTACAGCCCCATTCCCATACCACACCAAAAAAAAAAGGTTGTCAGGAACATTTACTATAAAGTAGAGAGCGATTGTGTCTGCAGACTAAACAGTGGTAGGAAGGCAATTATATCCAAGTTAAATAAGACTGTCTCTGAGTTTAAGAGTTCGCCTAACAACGATGAATAGTGCAACAATTAATCATAAAGCCATATCATTAAATCCCTGCACTGGAGTCATCTTTGCTTTACATGTTTTAACTCCTTTTTTCCACTTTGCCCTTTCTTTTTTCTTATTCACTCTGCCTCTCACGCCACATCTGGAGTGTCCGCTGACAGGCTCTTGAACTGTTGACAATAAGTTGATGGGCTAAAGCCCCCCAATAAACATGACTGGTGCCAGCCCAGCTCAGCTGCGAGTGGTTAAGGCCGAGCTGAAAGCGGACCGGCGCAGGGGCCTGAGCGCCATTAGGCACTCTGTTTATGTCTGCATGCATGTGGCCTGGACTGAGATCTGCGCATTTCATCACATTCTTGGGTTGCCTCTGCAGGCCTTCAGTTGCAAAACACATAAAAGCGAAGGCCACCAAAGTCCTTATTGGAGTGGCTGGCAGTTGAAATACAGAGGTTCCTCAAAGCTATCAATGCATTAAACAAGCTTCATGTCATGGCAAATATCTATATAGCGCACATTTGTGTGTGTGTGTGTGTGTGTGTGTGTGTGTGTGTGTGTGTGTGTGTGTGTGTGTGTGTGTGTGTGTGTGTGTGTGTGTGTGTGTGTGTGTGTGTGTGTGTGTGTGTGTTTCTCTCAGTCTGTCAGAGTTTTTAGACACTGACGTGTCCTCACTAAATACTTCATGTGCTTTCAAAAGTGTATATGCATTTTTGTGGTTGTTTAGGAAATTAACAAACCTTTCTGAAGTATTTTCATTCATTTGTTCGTTCATTTTCAGTAACTACTTCATTCAGGTAAGGATTGTTTGAGGTTGGAACACACCCTAGATTCAATACCAGTCCATCACAGGGCTCCATAAACACCCAAAAGTAGCCCACATGGACTGTAATCCAATGCATCTAATATTTACTATCACAATTACAATTATTATTCCAGGATTACGACAAAAAAAAATATAAGCTAATAAAACCTATTTCTAGGTATTTGTACTAATTCCAATAGAATTAGTATTATAGAAGACAATAGAAGAGTTTATTTGAAATACTCATTTTTTATAATACTCGTTATATTGGCAGATAATTTTGCTAATTCTAAGCATTTATTTTTAGACTGAAACAAATAATATGCCAACAGAAAATTGTAAAAATTGTAAAAATATATATACTGTATATATATATTTTAAAATTCCTTATACAAAAAAATTACATCTAACAATAAATATATAATAATATGATATGTGGTTAATAATAAGAAATAATGAATAAATCGGACTATATTCGAGATGTTTTCACTTTGCTAAAATGCCATATATACATGTATACATCAAAGCAGTTCTTTATTGTGACCTCTAGTTTTTTCAGGGATTCTAAACTATACAGTAAACCAGTAGCCAAAGCAAAGTGCAGAATCTAGGTACAGAATCTGCTAGAGTTAAACGCTGTGCTTCTCTTTGCAGTGGAAAAAGGTCCAGAGAAATTGTGTCTGTGGTTTTGTCAAACTTGATGGTTTTGAAAAAAGATTTTTTTTTTTGTCTCTGTTTTCCTTCTGTTTTTCTCTGTCCCCCCACGGGAAAGACCTCTGTCTCTGTACTGTCCGGCTTGTCCTGTTTGAGACAGTGTGTGCCTGACAGGAGGTGCTGGAGCAGGACATGGAGGTGAAGCTGGGCTATGGCTAAAGCTACCATGATGCTTCATCATCCTCTGTCAGAGTGACCCTACAGCTCACATCCCAACGACAAGCTTCATTTTAGAGCAATGAATCTTCTATCAGTGTTTGAGTGTGTGTCTATGTGTATGTGGGTGTGCTGCTTAGCCTTTTTCTTGACCTTTAAGTCAGCTATGTGATCAAGGTGGCCGCCTGGGTCTCCTATTGTCCGGGAAGATGTTAACACTAGGAGATTAGAAGACAAGATTACAGCGTGGACTTTAATGCTCTGTCCGCTTTCCTCACAGAAATCCGATGCAAATATGTGCCACTTCTAGACCCAAAACACACACGCACGCACACACATGGCCGTGTCGACACCCACACCAGATGCTGAGGGGGCGGTTTGAGTGGTCAAAAAAAACGATGAGATGAAACAGTAATGGAAATGATAGAGGCTGGGCTTACAGAGACACCGGGAGAGAGAAGGACAGAGAGAGAAGAGGCGGAATGGAAGAGGTGTTCCCCATATAAAAAGCCTCTTCACTGGTTTGGAAAATTAGCAGGGCTCTGTGGTCCACTGGAGCCTTTTATTTATTGATGTAAAGAAAGATAACGCCATCACCTTGCACACTCACTCCATTTGCATGAGCAGGGCGAGATTAGAAGTGAAAATCAAGCCAAATAAATAAACCGCTGTCTTCCTCCCTCCGAACCATGTTCTAACCGCACCGTCATAGCAAACACTTCTTCCAAAAGTCACAGCAAAGTTTATTTTTCAAACATTCACTCCCAGATCATCCACAGCATATACAGTTATTAATCTCGGCGATGAAAGGGAATTACGCAGCTTTGTTTATTGGCTGCTGATGTTGTAATGAGACTGCTGATATACAAAGGATTTTAAGCTTTACCACCAATTAGGCAATTATTAACATCTGTAGCACACGGCATCCCTCTGGACCGCTGTGAATTTGTGTGTGTTTGTGTAGCTATGTGATAATCTGAAGGAAACTGATATATTGTCTATAAACCTTAAGTAGTAAAGATTAATACAGTCATGTAGAGTTGATCTAACACTGTGACTGAATGGCACAGAGCCTTTTTTATTGATTTTATTGAACTTGTTCATCATGGGTTGTAATTAAAATCATTTTAATTTGATCCCATTAACACAAAATCAAAATGATCAAATCTTCCAACGCAATCCGTACTTTTGTTGGGGTTAATATAAAATGATAACTTAGTTATTTCACCCATATTAAAGACCATATAAAAGACCAAGATTTTTGTTGTTGTTGTTGTTGTTGTTGTTGTTGTTGTTGTTGTTGTTGCAAACTTTACTGCGATTGTTCAGGTTGTCAACAAATCAAAATTTTATATAGTGGAATCAGTCACACTGTCTGTGTCATGAATATGTTGAATAATAGAAAAAATATTTACAATAAAAATTGAAGTAGACGAATCTGTAAAAGCATGGAAAGAATTTATTTTTAAAAAATATTGAAAAATTGCTTTTAATTCCTGAATGTGCAGAAGAGAATTTGGCCAGTGTGTGTATGTAGGATAGTGGACAAGCCTATGGATAGTCATCATATAACACTGCCGATTTAAAGTGTGTGAACTTGTCCTGTTGACAGGAAGGAATGGTCAACATCAGCATGTATAACACTTTACAGCTTGATGCCTGACTGCAGCTTCTTAGCTAAGATGAAATCAAACCACTGTTATATCTCTGCACACATCAACCGACAACGAGATTCAGCTGCTCACACCGACTAAGTCTGCAGATTCTGCTAACTTGAGGGCAGAAATGTGCTCTGAAGTGGC
>NC_062521.1:17863708-17968708 GCF_022655615.1 Tachysurus fulvidraco
CAAAATAGGGGAAACGCTGCACAATTCAACATCATTTGCATTTTGATGTGGTGTCAGATTTTTTTTTTCTCAATTTGACAATTTTTCTCCTCTCTCTCTCTCTCTCTCTCTCTCTCTCTCTCTCTCTCTCTCTCTCTCTCTCTCTCTCTCTCTCTCACACACACACACACACACACACACACACACACACACACACACACACACACACACACACACACTTGCGCTCTTCCTAATATCTTTCAGGATCAAAGGCTTCCATTTGGTTTAACTCCTTCAAGCATTGTTTGCCTCCTAGGACTACAACAAAGTTCTTTCAGTGTGCCAGATTCAGGAGAATAAAGAATTAGTTATTCCTGGACTAATTTGACATCAAACAGAGGCAAGCAAGGGTGGGAGAAGATAAAAGTGGTGATGGTGACCGGGAAAGATTAGCCATATGTTTCCACAGGCAGCGGAGCACCCAGGGCACTGTAACTCTTTCTCTCTCTCACACACACACACACACACACACACACACACACACACACACACACACACACACACACACACACACACACACACACTGGCCTAGAAATCACACCCCTCCAACACAGCAGAAAGCAAACCATACCTCAAACAATAGGAGAAGAGAGCGATTAAATGAACAAACTATTATTATTATTATTATTATTATTATTATTATTATTATTATTATTATTATTATTATTATTATTATCAGCAGAAAACACATACCCACATAAATAGAAAATAAATGTATTCCGATCCCTTCATTAAACTAAATCTACTGTTCATGTCCTAGGCTGTCAGCGTGTATAGAGATATCATATAGGTGTGGCCAGTGTGTAGATCTCTCAGTGGATTAAATCTCTATCAGAGCTGTCTTAATGACCTCTTCATTCCATATACTTGCTGTGCTTATAGTCTTGTATTATAATTAGAGCTCTAAATGAGAAATGACACAACTTAATCTGTATCATATTTCTAGTTAAATGCCAAGATTAAAAATTAGTGGCTACCAAAGCAGCAGTTCATGTCCTTGACATTTTTAATATCATTTCTAATGTAAATATATTGCCACTGTAGTTCAGTCACATGGATTTTATATGTGCAAGTGTGTGTGATGTGTACAGATTTTTGGACATGTGACATGGACAGATATTTATTTATTTATTTATTTTTTTTTTTTGGAAGATCTTTTTTGTACCCACGACTGTATTTCCATGTGGACAGGAAAAACATGTGATTTTGAGAAATCAGTCATGACACCTGCACACACCCTTTAAGGTTTTCAAGATCTGGTGTAAACCCAGAACAAACACCTTGTATTCAAGTGTAAGCATAAAAAATAGTAGCACCTCGCTGGCAGTCCGCACACATGAATGCTAGTGTTTGTCTTTTTTCCATTTTAGAAATTTTTACCATGTTGGTGTTTCTCCATATTTCATCTTCTCTTCCATTTAATACATGCTCTTAATTCTTTTCATGAGGCGCTTGACATAACAGTTTATGGCATGCTATCATTAAGCTGCTATGCGCAGGTGAGCATTTTTTAAGTTTTTGCATGAATGAAGCTATTTTTCAAAAATGTTGTTCGGCTGGTTGGAAATGTTTTTGCAAACCAAAAGGTAAAAACTATGTTTATAACAATGTTCTATGTGTGAATGGGGCCTCAGTGTTCAGTAAAGGTGGTCACAGAACCTAAAGTACAAACCTTGTACTTGAACTGCACACACACTCAAAAACATGCTTATATCACTCAATCAGAGAACCCAAAATGTGGACACAAGAAAAACACACACCTGAACACATGCAGAAACAGTCCATTTGCATAAAACTACACAATGACAAGTGTGTGCATAGGATTACTTTCCAGGTCTTTCATGCACATGAATGCTATGGAGAACGAGCCAGATTAGTTAAATGGGCCAGAAGGAAAATAACTGCCTGGAGTCATAAAGTGAATTAAGATACAATGGTCAAAATATCCAAAAGCTCGAGAGCCCCTCCACTGGGCTGGACAGAGTAACAGGACATTATGTCACTTCCTCCAGCATGTGAATGTGAATGGCAAATGATTTATTCACTTACAGTAATTTGGGAATGAACATGCATCCTCACTCTAAATCTAATTACAGTATTATTGTACAGCACTCTTCCCAAACACACACACACACACACACACACACACAGAGTGAATCCTAAACCGCTGATGAAAATGTACTCCTACCCCTCTTGACATTAATGGCCAGTTGACTTCAGCAATGAGCCTCCCTATAGCATTGTATGTACATAATTCATTTCACCATTGATCCATGTTTATTTTTTCCTCACTTAATGGTTGTGGAAGAAGGACTTTTAGCAGTCGTTGTGTCAGAGAATGTGAGGTACTCTGAAAGTATCTGAGTGAAGGAGATGCTGGTGTCAGCAAGAGGGAAAATAAAAAGACGATATGGTGGCCTGAGTGGAGATGAAGGGATTCAGAGGTGTAGAATGGTACTGGGGGAGGACACAGGGCTTAGATAAAGAAGATGATAAACTCCATCACCCAAATCTGCCAGATGGCACGGGATCAAACCCTCCAGAGAGCTGGAATACAAACACAAACATTTACTCACATCCTGCACTAATGCACGCATGCTCTCATGCACACACACACACACACGTTTGTCTTACTATCCTTGTAAAGACCTTCGATTGACATCATTATTAATGCAGCTAATTAATGCTACACATGTACCTAAATCTAACCTTATCCTTAACCTCAGTAACAAAATAGAAACCTTTGGGCTCTTTTAGTTTGGGTTTCTTTGCTGTCTTTTAAGGGGTTTTAAGGGTGTTTTTTTTTTTTTGAGTTTTTGTAAAACTGCAGCTGAATCTACCACTCGAGCAGTACTAACCCTAGTGATAACAGAGATTTGTGGGTCCGAGATCCAAGCAAGAACTTTGTATTCAAGTGTAAGTGTAAGCACCTCACTGATACTCCACATATACTCTTAAAAAAAAGATGCCAGATATAACTGGGCAAAAAAGGGGCTTCACAGTGATGCCACAGAATAATTCCTGAAAGAACCATGGTTCCTGAAAGAACTTGTCAGTAAATGTTTCCAAAAGAACCATTTTTCTTATGCCCCCTTTCCACCAGAAAGAACCGGGTGCTGGTTCAGAGCTAGTGCTGGTGCTGGTTCGACGTTGGTTCCACTGGCAAGCCTTCTAAGAACCGGTTTGCCTTTCCATGGGCTAGAGAGCCATCACAGAGCCAAGTCTTACGTCACTATATACAACGTTATACAGCAACGTTAGCACAGCAGCGGCAAACACAATCACAACATCAACAGTGGTAGATGTTGCAGTACTGTTAATGCTCATGGCTTTGCGAACATACATTGGGATTTAAAAATGGCACTAACAACGTTCTCTTTTGTCTTGTTGGTCACAGTAACCCCACTACCAGCCCCTGACGCAAGCGATTCTTAAGTCTAGACCAGCAATGTTTTGGTGCTACTTAAGAACCACTTTTCCTGGTTCAGAGCCAGTGCTTTGGGTGTCAAAAAAGAAAGAACTGATTTTAAATTAGGCTCTGGCTCCGAACCAGCACTCAAACTGCCTTGGTGGAAAAGGGGCAATAGTGACATAAAGAACATTATTAGTCTAAAGAACCTTTTTCCTCTCCAAAGAACCTTTCCATGTTCCACGGATGTTAGGAGATCTTTATAGAACCATTCAATCTGACAAAAAAAGTACACTGTATGCAGTATTTGTCTTGCTTATGTTAGACTTTTTTTACCACTTTACTTTATCTTCTTTATGTATCTTCCTCTCAGTACACATGATCACGTCCCTACAAGGTCAAAGGTGTCAGCCTGAGGTGTCAGCCAAAAAGTGCATGATATATTCTCTTACATACATGACACTTTTCCCTCTTCCTTTCTCACTCTTGTGTACACTTACAGTAAATATACCCATGCCCTCCTGAACACACACAAAGCCCACATTTCTCTTGTGGCCACATGAAAAAGCCATCCATAATCTGGTCTCCTATAGCCCATGGCACAGATTCTTTATCTATTTGATATTCAGATTTCTCCATGCAGCTGTATCATTTCTCTAGGATGTTTATGATTATCCTTTTTGAATACATTAGCATAATTATATAACTTTACATAGTCCATCAGTTTCCCAGTCTTATGGACACACATGGGAGGACTCAGTTTGTCTTTAGAGTTCACTCTTAAAGGGCATGACAGAAGAGAAGAACTATATACACTTTTTTTTTTTTAACTGAAAAACACAAAATGATGCATTTCTAGCATAATTTCCATGGTAGTGTGGTGCATGAGCACAAATTTATGGATTACCCTGCCAGCAGAGTAAATTATGCATAGTATTGTGTTGCAATCTGAACAATGATCTTGTTGATCTCACTTTTAGAGGAATGAACAATGTCTATGTCCTTCATATCTCTGTAAATAAAGAGTTCAAAGGCCTGGGTTGTCTTTCGGAGAGGAGATACAGTGATTCTACTTCCTGCAGAAACCTGTCCCAGGACTGTGATAAGTTGGGCAGAAATTCATGGAAGATTACCAGGCAGACCTGCCAAGCCCTGCTGCAGTGCCCGTAATAGATACTTGCAAGCTCTAAATCCTAACAGGCCATGCTACATCTGTCAAGCGTGCCCTGAGAAGACTCCCCTAGTTCAGATGTTATCGCTATTATGCCTGCATCAAAAGATTTAGTGTCCACCCTGCAGGATGGTTATGTAGTGTGGTTTGCAAGGCAACACAACAATCCAGGCAGAAGCAGGGAAATGGGAGGCAGCTGGGAAGAATAAGGGAGGAAATGTTGGGATTGCACTTGGGATTGAGTAAGAAAGAGAAACGATGTCTATAGATAACTGAGGGATCATAACATAGCAAAAATGAACATAAGCTGCTGTGGGATGCATTCAGGAAGAGAAAAAAGGAAATGAAAACAGAGGAAAAGCTGAGCATGGTGGTGGCATTGTGAGCAAAGTGTTGTGCACTCATCATACCCTCATTCTGAAGCTTCCCCCTTTCCTGTAGCCACATAGCTCACCTGATCCATGTGGGAAAGGAGTGGCACTAGAAAATGGAAAAGAGAAAGAAGGAACAGGGAGACAAAAAAGAAAAAGTGCGCAAGAGATAGAGATAGTGTAGACAGAGCGAATGAAGAGCAACTGGCAGCTCTCTTTCCCCCCTCTTTCTTGGACTCCAGCTCGACTTTAATCTGTAGCCTTACCAGATCATTACAGGGCTACTGGCCCTCTGGGAGCCGGGGGAAAAACTGACACGAGCTGTCTTCTGCTCTCCGCAGCAACGCTTCATCTGGGCTCTATTAAAAAATTTAAAGAGCCTCCAGCAGGTTCTTAGCCCTGAAAATGGACAGTATCCAAGTGGCAAAGGGAGAGAAGAGCGAGAGAGAGCTGAGATAGAAGTGCTGGCGGGGGGGTCTGGAGAGTCAGGCCGAGGCCTGAGCATAGCGCAAGCCCAGACAGCTGCACCAGCGCCTGGGAGGCCCGCTGTGGCTCTGCCTGGCCTGGCTGCTATACACCGCCATACCAAAACATGATTATATTATTATTTCACTGTCTGCACGGCCTGCTCCTCGGCACACGGGTGGGAGGGAGCCGGCAAGGCATTTAGGGGATTAGGATACGTAGCATCCCCGTGGGTCAGCTGCTAATCAGAAGCCTCCCGAGATTTCTCCAAGATTTTCTCCTTATGAATAATTTCACCAAAGGCAGAGAAAACGGGGCATATTATTTAGAGAGGGAGAGAGGCTTTTGATGTATTTTTTTCCTGAATAAGCACTGGTACTCGAGGATTTCTAGCCCTTCAGAGCAAGAGGGACCGGCTTATTAAATGCTCCTGCCGCAATGCCTGCGAGCTAGTCGAGATTAATATCAGCGTAACCTGTTACTTAATTCATTATGGGGATACAGGCTAATTTGATTTGATATTATTTTAATAAAGTTCTGTGATATATAAGATTGTTTCAGGCTATCAAAATAATTTTCCAGTTATTACAGTTATTCATGCAAGTCCTTTGATAGCAGCAGTTGGTCCTCACATGTCCTGAATACATTAGTCCTCGAATGATTCATTCAAGCCTATGTTGAAGTGTTAAGGCAGGGTAGCATTGTGTCAATGCAGGAATGTATTATGAAAGTCCTGAAAGGCCAAAAAACACCAAAGAAAAATAGACAAAGGAGGAGAAAGGTTTTTTTTAATGCTTTCACTTGTCAACATTTTTTAAGGTAATCTCTTCTGGAACAAAGCACTTCACTTCCCTTAGATTTTAAATTACTGTATATGATGATGATTTTTTTTATTTATTATTTTTTTTAACAAAGAACATTTTAAAATAAAAGATCTTTGTTGTGCTCTACGGTATTATCCTTCGTATATTCTGAATTGGCCCAGTAGTATGAATAAAAGAGAAAGCATGTCTTCTCCATGCAGAGGGCATGTATGTCACTGTCATGTATAATAATACAATCCACAATGCTGTAATGTTAATTTATCTGGCATGCTGGCTTGGGCCTTTTAATTTCTAAGATGCTAGAGATGATATTGATTTCCATTAGGACCGTTGTTACATGTAACCTACATTTGCTTGTCTGACTCTCTGTTTTTATATGACAACAGATCAGGGACAGGAGCTTTCACCTGACAAAACTGAGGGTCACTGAGGCTCAGGTGTTCTTTACATGCTAGTCTCCTTTGTAATGCATTAATATAGTGTTTACACATTCATATACAATAGCAGTTTATTTGATTATCCATACGTATTATATGTAAAAGTGAAATATGTAGGTAGATTGTAAAGTACATTCATTTTAATAGGAGCACATGTACACCTGCTCATTCACATCATTATCCAATTATAGCTCACATCAAAAAGGGGAATGTGGGGAAATGTGACCTTTGTTGGTGCCAGGTTTGAGTTGTTGGTTTTTATTTTTTAAAGATTGTTGCTATCCTGAGCTGAGAGAAAGGCTACAATAATTCAATAGCTATTCATCCACAATGCACAATATGTCAAATATTGAGGATGGGCTACAACAGCACACCACACTGTGGCTCACTGAAACAGGACTACTGAAGATTTATTTTTTCAACTTTCCAGTTTCTGTGAGTCTGTATCTAATACACATTATAAACAATAATAATTAAAATAATCCACTCACCCAAACAATAAGGAGCCCACTTATCTTTAAAAAATGTTTTTATGTTTTTACCTATTTTCTCTGTAAAGTATATAGACCAAATTGATTTACACAACTAAACTTTGGAGCTGTTTGTGGCTGGTGGTTCAGGCACTCGTGAAGATTGATGGCATCATGAATTTTGCTAAGTATCAGGATATTTCAACCCAAAACCTGGTTGCCACTGCCAGGAGGTACACACATACTTCCAAAGCAGAAAAGTTAAAGATGAAGACGCACAAATCAATTTTGCAATGATCACTTCAGTCTGCAAACCAGCAAAAGAGAGAAACACAGAAAGAAAAACTTTTCAATACTAAAAATGTTCTACAAGGAGAAGTATGGACCAAGATCCATGTACTGTACATGTGTTTTTAGGCTTGTTAGACACCACAGAATGTAATTCAGTGATGTTTTTTCACTATGACAAACATCACAAAATATGAACTGTACTGGAATCCATTGCAAGTGATCAATAGCCCTTTTAATTCAGAAAAGGAGGCAAGGCTAGATCGGCTCTGGCAATGGATTTGAGTAGTTAGTGAAATAAGATGCAAGCATGCTTCCTGCCGGCCAGGGGAAATTATCTTAATAACTTGTCAAAAACAATTTACATAACTTCTCCTTTGTTGGAAGTTAGGGAAGCATGACATTTTGGGCTTTTCTCAACTATCATAATATTGTCTTTAATAATCTGCCTTGAACAGCAAAACCCACAAATACCAAACATTTTAGCCATGGTGCTATTTGCTACATTTGAAAGCACATCTTGTTAAGTGATTGGTCACTCATAAGCAATCATCTCACAGACCTATAAAGTTTCATTGCATTTTCCTACATTCCACATCCTAGTGAAGTCTAACACAGCTGCCGTGATGTGAAGACGAGTTGTGTGACTTGGACTGCAATAATTCATACAATCAAGCTAACAGCATAATTAATATTTCATGTCCAACTACAGTATTCTTCTAGATCTTCAAGAAAGCCATGTCAGAATTAGACAGTACAGTAGTTTGGGAAGGTCTGTGAGTGCAGTAATTTAAAACAACTCTATGTGTACAGTGAAAGCCCAAGCAAGAGAATTCTGAGGGACTGAAACCTTTAAGCCCCTTTCATCTGGAGGGAGAGAGAAAGGAAATAGCATCCATTAAAGCGGTCTACTCAGGTCTGTGTTCTGCTCACTAAAACAACACTCACATTGTATGACCCTCTGACTGTAGTCTCTTATAAGCTTTATTACCTTGCAGACTAACCCCAAACTCTCCACTCAGCCTATGGATGCAGTAGCCCACTCCTTTCTTAACTGGCATTCTCTTTACAGGTTAGCATAGAATTGGGCTAAACAGTGAGAGTCCGCTCATCTGTCTTCTTATGATAGATATTCTTCTTTTTATCCTGGCTGTGTGGTCAGAGAGGATTTGAAAAGCCTGCTTTCTTTTTTCCTCTCCAAACCTATTTGAGTCTACAAACTACTCAACTCGGCAAGTATTTCAGTCTATATAAAAGAGTAGTGAGATGAAATACCACCTTCCATCCTGGTGACTGATTTAGTACAAAAGAAAAAATTACTGGGCTGATCAAACATGATTTGCGAAGAAAATACTTCCAAAGAAAAGCATTCCTCTGTGAAGAACAATAAAATATAAAGCCATTTCCCTCAAGATGTTCTTTTGAAAGGAAAAACTTTCCATGGCAGGAATCAGTGATGTTGCAGTTCTTTTTCTTTTTTATATGAGGCAAGTCCAAGGTGTAACTGACCGTAGAGACATTAGTCAGTTGTGAAAGCTGGGTGTTGTTTCAGTCCCTTCTGGACTAGTCTATTGAATAAAACTCTCACCTCAGCCTGTAGAATTGGCCAGTGAGATTCCTCAGATGCACTATAGCCTTGTGATATTAGCCTTGGAAATAGCAAAAAATTCTTCCTTGCCATTATCAGGAATTTGATATAACTTGATATACATGATTATGTCACTTTATTTATTAACAGCATACGGAATATTTTGAATAGCTCACCAGTGACACATTGCATGGTTTTTATTTAGAAAACCCTGAAAGTGATGCGAAGCACAGAGCAAAACAGAGAATGAAGAGGAGAATCTTTCAGAAGAGAAGTGGAGAAAGAGAAAGACCAGCCTTGTCTTTTAAAAAAGATGCCATACTCCTAATGCAGAGTGATTGTAGCAAGTAGTGTGCCATTCCTCTCTCCTCTGCGCTTGTGATGGCAGGTGATAAAACAGTTTTACAAGCTGTAATAAAGCACCACTTCTATGCCGCTGGACAGAGAAAGATGCCTGTGCCTTTTTTTATGTACTATTATAATATTATTTTTGTTTGCATCTATATTTATTGCGTCTTAGTGTCCTTCAACCACAGCGCTGCAGTTACAGCAGGCACAGATTACACTGTAACTGTCTAATGCGGATGTGCCGTTGGGACAGGAATACACCTACTGTCACAAGGGCCACTGATACACAACTTTGTGTGCTTATTCCATCATATAATTGGCCCCCTGTGAGAAGCCCTGATCTAAATAGTGAACTGCAGAGTTATGATAACCCTTTTATCTAGAACAGAGAAGAAGGTTTTTGAAATGAATCAAGAAGCCATGCCTTCGTATATTGTGTTGTTCTTCACTCAGATGTAGCTGTTTCAGCTGCTTCATGTTCACCGTCATCACAGCAAGTAATTTGTTCCACATGTTTGATTTTTGGCACAGGTTTTACATCGGATGGCCTTTCTGATGCTACCATCCCATTTTAGGGCTGGGTTCAGTACCAGCACTGAGAGTTAGATCTTCAGTGGTTTGGTTAGTTCTCTGACCAGGATTCAAACCCAGGCCATGGCATTGATGGTGCAGGATTAAGTCCAGTGGTCCTGCCAATGGACCAGCAGGAGGCTCTTGTTTGTCACTTGAATAATAGACTTAAATTAATTAGTCGGTATCAAACAATGCAACTTCAGCTGAAAGTTCATTTTAATTGTAAAATATATTTAAAGCAATCTGCATTTGAATTGTAAATAATATAGATATAGATATAGATATATTTCCTTGGAGAGATGCTACATTATTGTACTTTTTGATGGCACACAGTTCAATATTCTGAGCTGGTTGAACAAAAATGTATTTCAACTCTAAAATTATTTTGCTCGCAGTGATACTATAGTAATAAAGAAGTTATTGACCAAATCATATTGATCGGTTATTCCTGAGGCGCATACAGCTGACCTTGGAATCCCTTAGTACCTTCCTCTTTGCTGCCTTCCTCCTCACCCGCCACTCAATAATATATTATTTCATACATTTAAGCAGGACAACAAATAGCTGTGCACTACAAGGTGAAGAATTGCTGGTAAATTTTTCATGGCTATTTGCCTGTAGGAATTTGGCAGCTCTGTGTGAAGAGTGATTAAAATCGGGCCCCAGTCAAGACTTGATTAGGGGTTGCCATTCAATGAGAGCGAGAGAGAAAAAAGAACGAAGGATAGCAAAATGAGAGCAGGAAAAAGGCTTTTTTCTTTGCCTAAATAAGATAATGACCTTGAAGTCTAAGCTGCAAGAGTAGTAGTGCTAACTCCTTTCAAGCTGAAACTTGATTTATTCACAAGGTTAAAGGCGTAAAACAATTGCCATTGATTTGGTCCAGGTAATTGCTGCATGTGATGGCATCTGGTAAGACCTTTGTCCTAATGGAGAGGACGGCACTAAAATGCCTAACAATGCTGCTTTCCATAGCCAAGAAGTAAAGCCCATCCTTACTTATTCTTCTGTTTCATTCCATCATAGTGCATGGCCCTAGTTGTAAGCTAGAGAAAAAGAAAAGGAGAATCCTGTCACCAGAAACACTTTGATTGATTGTATAAACCAGCATCATGGGCCAGCGCATGGCTCTCAATCTCAGTCCCCCTGCACAAGCAAAGTCTTGTGTTTTTCTTACTTTAACACAACTGGCGTGAATAATGAATAGATTGTACCAAACTTGTTCCAGACCAGGATTGGGATTGAGAACAACTGTTCCATGGTCCATATGTACTGTAGACCCCTCCTGGTGTTCTTGTCTGCTAGTTCAAGGTTTGATACAAGGAAATCACACAATAAACAAAATAATTTACCTCAATAATATATTACAAACTACATTTCTATGTGTTTTATTAGTCGTACATTCATTGTAATCTTCTGTTTCCTTGATGTTTTGTTTAGCACGGTGACGCAGCCAGTACATGCCAGTGGATTAGTGATTCAAAGTTGCACAAAAGCTCCTTGTTACATGATTGCACCTAACTATATAGAGTAGTTATGGATGAGAAACTATTTATAATCACACTAGTGTCACCCAGATGAGGATGAGTTCCCTTTTGAGCCCAGTTCCTCACTAGGTTTCTTCCTAATATCGTCTCAGAAAGTTTCTTCTTGCCACCATTGCCTCTGGCTTGCTAATTAGGGATAAAAATAGACGTACATCTTAAACTATGCAATTATTGTTCTGAATTTTTATATACCTGGAAAGCTGATTTGCAACGATGTTTATTGTTAAAAGCACTATTGAATCAAATTTATTTGATGCCTTATGATGGACTGGGTCTTGCATCCAGGGTGTATCTTTACCTCTCTCCTAAGTCTTCCCTAGATCTGAATCCACCGAAACTCTGACCAGGAAAAAGCTTTATTGAACATACTTGTTCTCACAGTCTGAGAACAGTGGCCTTCATTTTCAGACTAAGAAATCAATGCTTAAACAAAATGGTAGGCTATACTATACCTTCATGACCATTCACCTGAATCAGCTACTTGACAGAAAGGATTCCATCCATTATTTAAAGGCATGTTGACAATTTATACAGGGTAATAAAGAGTATATCAATTTAAAACTGATGGAGCTAAAACATCACCATCTTTCTCACATTCTGCTTGGCAAATATCCTGTCATGCTGTATAATTTACTAGTGCATACAAGATCCTCTAAGAACTTTGACATCAGCGTGTTCACAGTCTCTCATCAGCTGCGGCTCGTTTTACTAATGGTGCATGAAAAGGATCGAGTCTCCTTAAGTTTTCTATCATGGCAATGTGTGTTGTCTTGTCACTCCCTATGTCAGGCCATGGTAGGAAAATCTTCCTCCTTGCCCTACATTTCATGTACTTGCACAGTGCTAGGCAAGTCTGCCAGAGAAGAGCTCCTCATTTGAATCAATTATACATAGCTGTCTCCTGAAGTTGGCTTGCATTTTTCATGTGGATAGAAGATAATTTATGAGTTAATACGACAGGTCGGCATGCCGGTAAAAGCACTGGCCTGTCCTTTTTCTGGCCTCGCGAGTTGAGTCGGCATGTAAACACGGTTGGAGAACCAACAGGCTGCATTTTCTCCACCCACTATTGCAAGCTTAAATGATGCTCAAATGATGTGTGCAAGTGCAGTTTGCCTCCCAGTTTACTTCTGCTTGGGGTTTGGCATGGTCAGTCTTACCTGCATACTAGTCACTGGCCAGTTCATTCTATTCACCTGTTTCTCATTTGATTATTGTATTTATAAAACTCATGGTTCGTGTGTAATTAAATATCTAGTGTGTCTGCCTCTAGCTTTATGTCTTTATGTTTACATCTTAAGCCTGTGTTTATAACTTGTTGCTCCCTCTCAGGTATACTGTAGAGAAAAATCTTGCTGGTGTGGTTTGGATAAGCTTGGACCCGTAGAGGAAAGGGCCACTGCAAATCAATATAAAGTTATTCTGACTAATCACCTGTAACTGTAATTGTTATCCTGAGGGGAGTGGTCTCTTCCAGAATGACAAAGTTCCCATCCACAAGGCATGAGGACTTACTGACAGCATAAATCATATGCTGTTGTCCTCACAGCCACCAGAATAACTCTGGTGGATTTTGGACCACCATGCTAAAAGCCCCTTTTTGCTTTAATAAGTCACCCATCTGTATTTATAGTGTCATGTTTCAGTTTAATTTATTAGGTTTGTCTGTGTTTGATGCAGCACACTGGTACAGTAGAGTGGGCACTTCCATCTCACAGCTCTTGAGTCCTGGTTCGATCCTGAGCTTGTGTTGCTATCTATACTAAAACCATTCAAGTAGGAAGATTGGATAATATCAATTGCTCCAGGTGTGAATATGTGTGGTGCCCTGTTATGGACTGTCCACTCCAGAGTGTATTCCTGTCTCATCCCTGCCAGTGTTCCCTCACCCAATAAATCCACCATGACCCTAACCAGGATAAAGCAGTTAGTGAGAAAGTGAGTGAGCTGTCTGTGTTTCTTTGATTTTTTTTCTAATCTTTTACTAATCTGTGTGTAGAAGCTGTTAGCTCTTTTTTTTCCTGTATATCCTTTCAGAAATCTTTTTTTCCTGAACTCCTACCATCTGAACATATGAATGAAGGATACAACGGAAAATGGATAGATCTGTGTGAGCCAACCCATTCATACGGATGTTTGCTTACTACAGTATCAATGATATATTTCACCTTCTGCAGGATGCAACATCTGGTTTTCCGCTTTTAAGCTTGAAGAATTAATCAAATAAAAGGAGTGCATTCAGCTGCTCTGTTCTTTCTAGAGTCTCTCACCCTTGCACCAACTTTTTCAGAAGGTGTTGCCAGCATCTGGCATTTTTGCATAATGTGTGAGGTGTTTGGAAAGGGGGTTGTTGTTGGTTGGAACAAATGGCTTTTTTGACCTAGTAATTAGCTCGAGAAGATGCAAGGAAGAGGCTGGTAATGATTCTTTGTGGCCAGATTTTTACATGACTGCATAAATTATCATTTATGAAACCATAATATCCTGTTGTGATGTCGCAGACCCATTAGAAGACAAAGCAGCATGATGGCTTTTGTGTGCAAGGTGTTTATCCTTTCCAGTGTCGTACGCAGTATAGGTATATTAAATAAGGTGAAAACGACATACACAAGAATGCGAATGAAAACCCACTTAAAAGACGTATAAGGATTCACACCGAGTATGGAGATCTGCTGTGGATATGGCAAGTTTGACACAGAAAGCGTTTAAGATTGTCCTCGAAACAGCTGTCATTACAGAGAAGTAAAAAAAGGAACACAATTAGGAGTGTCAGTCTGGTGATTCATCATCCTCTATTAGGATCTTCCTCTGTGTGAGAAGACGCTCCCGTTCACTGCTAGCCACAGCTGCACCCAGTCAGCCTGTCAAGCCCAGTGACACTACATTAATATACTGTTCTTTACCCAACACTGCACTGCACTGCACTTCTGTCCTAGATGCCAAGTGCACAACTTTGCACCTCTTTTATGTTGGGAGTTAATTAAAAATTCTCACATCGGGATTTAAACTATATAATTAGGTTAATTAGAGTGAGTTTACCAAATTGTGTATAAGTTGTATAAATTACTTTCAGAAATAGAATATAAAAAAATGGTTAGTCTTACATGTTGTCACAAAACACAAGATGGACCCATGATTTTATGGGGTAACTGTCTAAAAAAAACATCCTTTAGCATTATTGGATATACTGTACTTTTGTTGAGGTATAGAGGAATTTCAAACACTCTACTTTTCTCTCACCTGGTACTGATTAATATGGCTTACAGTAAGCTATAACACTATAATAATACTTTAAATAGTAATACTACTAATAAATAATGAAATTTAATACAGTTTTGGCCTAAAGTACTAAGGATCAGTGCAAACTATGCTCTAAGTGTAGTAACGTTTTAGTCGGACTGAGTAGTGAGACTTGTTACAAGTTTGCATGCATGACACTATGTTGGTACTGTATATTCTGTAGCTCATACAGTACAATACGCAAAGAGCAAAGGAAGTCATAATGGAATGGCCACTACCTTGTTGTCTGCCTAAAACCAAAGCATGAAAAGCTGTGAAATCTTCAAAAGGCACCAGGGTTGATGAGCTCCCAAAAGAGGGTAGGACTTATGCAGTATAAGAGGGAGATTTCGCCAGTGTGTGCAATTTTAATTGCACTCCTATTGCTTGCCCCTAGCCCCTTTCTTTCTCTTACTCTCTCTCTCTCTTCTCTCTCTCTCTCTCTCTCTCTCTCTCTCTCTCTCTCTCTCTCTCTCTCTCTCTCTCTCTCTCTCTCTCTCTCTCTCTCTCTCTCTTTCTTGTCTTGCTCTATCTATCTGGCCTTCAAAAGAAAACTCATTCACTCTATTTTAATTTCCGAAAGTAACCCCGAGGACGAAACCAGAGCCACTCATGTGCAAAACTTCTTTATTTCAAAATGACATTACAGTGTTATTGTGGAGTATGACACCACTCAGGACTCTTCGGGTATTCAAAAGCCAAAGCAGACTTCTCCCACAGTGTCAAAGTACAGTGCTCATGTACTCAGCCATAAAAGCTGGGTAAGCGCTCCTTTTTATGCATGTCTGCCTAGTTATGCAAAACTGGACCACCTTATATTGCTGTCTAAATGACATCTTGAGCCAAAAATGTCCTGCGCATTTTTAAGATGATACACAGTGCTTTGTGTTACTGATTTTCTTTCATGTTTAGGTGTTTTATAGTTCCAGTGTTTTTCTGATCCTCCCTCTTTGCTGATGTAAAAGAGGTTTTAACCCCAACGGACTTGTCCCCATCCGATGTAATGAAAATCCGTCAAAGCTTTTATTCATCTTATTTGAATTTAAATCCATGTCATGAGGAAGTGGGTGTCAAATGGGTCATATGTCTCAGAATACGGTGACCACAGCTTTGAAGAGCTGCTCTGATGTCTACAGGAATCAACTTGCCCCCTTTTTTGTTTGAATTCCTCATCCTGTTTCCCGTGAAAGAGTTCTGGTGGACTGAGTGCTTCACACACCTCCAGTCTCCAGTGCTCTGGCAGAGCAGTGTAAAATGAGTATAATGTGGTGTTGGCCACCTTACCCTTTAGCAACGAGCGTTCATCGAACACAATTACACCTGGGTTTGTACTCACTGAGCTCTTTGTTTGCACTTTTGTACAGAGCCACACATGAGCTAAACAGGTCATAGACAGCAGGAATTATGGCTACTGTGATCTGTGTTATCCAACTCGGAGGAACGGTGCGTTAACACAACAGATTGGGCACAAATTATTCATAGCATTCATAGTAGAGAAATATAGAATCATACATGGAGTATAGAGTAGGGTATTCTTTATCAAATGATGCTTATATTACGTGAGGTGTAATAAACATTTACACTGAATCAAGCCCACGTCCTTGTAACAACCTAAAAAAAATGGAATCAAGAAAAAAAAACAACCTTGCATACTAATCAGGCCACATTTCATGAGCCTATATACATGCTAGTATACAAGCCAACACTAATAATTCATACACACATATCTCTCTCTCTCTCTCTCTCTCTCTCTCTCTCTCTCTCTCTCTCTCTCTCTCTCTCTCTCTCTCTAACTTTTCTAATGCCTTACATTTTTAGTTTCAGGTCTTTGAGTGACACTGTATCAGACTGAAACAATGAATTTGAAATGTGTGTATGGTGTGTATCCTTACATGGTTTGTATTATAATATAAACATCCATTTCAAAGAAATTACTAATTATTCTGAATAGGTTATTTTAAAGTTGATCTTATTCTTTTGTTTACCTCTGGACATTAATCTGTTTTTTTGTCTATTGTATCTAATGTACATTTCATGTCATAAATAGCTCAGTTCAGCCTGAACTCATGCACATATCCATGTTACAGTATATAATGAGGATTAGCACAAGAGCACAAATATACTGCCGTGTATTATGTATCTGTGTTGATGCTGTTTTTTTAGTGCAGTTGTCTAGTGAAATATGTTGATAAACGAGTGCTGTCATCCATTTACACACCAGTAGTATCAGTCCATTGGGTTACAAAATGCCATTTTCATAAGTGGTTTTAACTAACAGAGGAATTCTAATTCCACATGGGGGGAAAAGTTCTTCTTGTGTTCTTTTTCTACTTTTTTTTTCATCTTGCTGGATTCTTTCTTTCGCTCTCTACACCTTTCCTGTGTTGTCTGTGTGATGATTTAGAGGATTTCTGAGTTCAGTAGGGTTTGGCTTTTCAAAAGAGCAGGGCCATTGATCAGACGGCTCTGTGGCCAGGAGTAGAGCCCGGTCTGCCGGCTGGATTTGCAGTTAACGCTTGGGTTGCTCCCTGGAGTATGAAGCCTAGCACATGCATACTACACACACTACACACACACAACACATGCCCTCTTAAATTTGTCGTATCCTTACAGAGTTGTGTGAGAACAGGAGAAAACGGGAGAAAAGGGATGAAAGAGGGGGGGAAGGAGAAAAAGAGAGACAAAAAAAAGATGGGGGGGACGCAGGACACAGGAGCGGAATGGGCGGGAAGGGTGGAGAGAAGGTGGAAAACATCTGGGGAGAAGGGGAGGAAAGGGGGATGAGGAGGGGGGGTGGGGAAAAGGGAGAAGAAGGGGAGGAGGGAGAAAGGGAAGCAAAACAAGAAAGGAGTCGACTGGAAAAGGGGAACCGGGCAAATTGGAAAAAAACGAGGGTTTTTCGGAAGCCTAGACGGAGGGATCCGGGAAATAGGGAAAGAGCAGAGAAGAAGAAGAAATAAACAGAATGGGCGTTTTGTAAAATGAAATGGATTACCAGCGGTTTTAGAGAATAAATTGTTAGCAATTCTTTTTAAAGAAAGGGAGGTGGGGGAGGGTAGGAGGAAAAAATGAAGCAAGAGAGAGAAGCTGAGGAGAAAGAAACTGGGGGGCAAAATAGGAAAAGACAGAAACCCGCCGCGGGGAGGGGTAGGGGGATATCCGGGGAAGAGGGAGGAGAAGACATGAGAGGCGGGGGAGAAGAAAGGTGAAAGAAAGGTGAAAACGGGAGGTAATGGAGGGAGCAGGACTAAGGAAGGGGAGGTGGCACCGGGGGGCAGTTTACAAAAGCAAAAGATCCGGGGCGGAGGGCAGAGAAAGAGAGCGGGGAGATGGGGATTGTGGGGGGGGTGTGGGGGGCGGTGGTTTTGTGTGTGTTTTAGATTTTACTCTCTTTACCTCAGCTCTCTTCAGCACTGTGCGTGTGTGTGTGTGTGTGTGTGTGTGTGTGTGTGTGTGTGTGTGTGTGTGTGTGTGTGTGTGTGTGTGTGTGTGTGTGTGTGTGTGTGTCCTTCAGTCTCTACCATAGTGGCTGAATGTGTGTCTGCCTTATCTAGATGTCCTATTTATTGATCGCAAGACATTACTGATAAAGGAGGCGGAGAAGCACATCCCCCAGCCCTCCTCTTTAATAAACCCCCGTCCACCCATTCACACACATACGCGCGCACACACACACACACACACACACACACACACACACACACACACACACACACACACACACACACACACGGAGTGACACTGAGCCAAAAGATAATACTCCACACTACTCCTAGACCATGAGGAATTAAAAGGAATGGATGATCTTTAAATTTGGTTCATTAGGAAATTGGTGTATTTTTTTATGATTTAAAAAAAATAATTTTATTAAAAATAGTGTAGACAAATTTACCAATGATGACCAATTATGTTAGATCACAGCTCTGTTTCATTCTGTCAAGGCTAAGTTTGGTTTTGAATTTATTAAGAATTTATTATATATGCAGAATGTAATTAAAAAAGTGATAATAGTTTAATTTAGTTTTTTAAAACTAAAATAATAAACACTAAAGAAAATGATCTAATCTAAATAAATACTACAAATCAAGATCTTAATAAATCCTAAAAAGTTGACTAATTTTTTTTTTTTTGTTGTTAGTTGAGAAGAACAATTATTTTATTCTAAATATGTATGTTCGTAAGATGTTTAATGTACCAAATCATGACTTAAATATATTGAAAATATTTTTTATCATATTGTCCTGTGTTAATTAACCCCGACCACCTTAGCTGGCAAAGAGCTGATATTGATGCCCAGGCTGACTATTCTGTGCCAAGCTGATGAGTTGAAACCACCCACTGCCACTTTTGTGTCCACGTGTCATTTTCTGCCATCAGTAGAGGAAGCTGCCTGTGTTCCATGAATAAGTGATGGACTTAGGAAAGGGATAGGGACAGGGCAAGTGGGAGGGAGAGCAGGATGATGGGAAGAGAGAGGAAACCTGTCAGTACTTGATCCACTCCATCAGGCAAAAAGGTAGATGTGGAATGAGGACATCTGTCCATTCTATACTCAGCAGAGCATGCTAAAGTCACTCTGTTCTATGAAGATGAGTTCATCTCAAAAGGTTCCAGGGTGTATCCTGCAGGGACAAACCACCCAAGAGCCCTCACCCAGGGAAATCACCCTGGTACCCAGTACCCTTTAACTGCCTGCCAGTGGCCTGCAGAGAACCACTAAGAAGACATCGATCTTCTACTCACAGTATAACAATAATTATTTGTGAACTCATTTCATTCTCCGTTTTTTTTTTTTTATTTGCTCCCTGCAATCCAGTCAATGCTCAGATAAATGTGATACAATGAATCAGTGGATCTTTTCATTATTTTCTGCACACCGTTGTATGGATACTTATGATGCCTTGAGATGCATTAGCATGAATTATTTAAGTTAATATTAAAAGTAGAAAGGGAACACGTGTGAAATATAAATGATATCTGACAATCCATATTTACTAATTTACTATTTACTAATGTATCATCCATCCTTATAATTGCTATCAGTATATTAGCTAGTTAGTTTTACATGAATTCGACAGACTACATTTATTTATCTATTTATTTATGTATAAATGAAAGAAGCCACCAAGTCAACAATACAAAAACAGAAGTTAAATAACTACTTAAATTTTCTTAGACGTGAGAACAATTCTGAGAGACATAAAACACCAAGCTCACAGTGGAATTGGGATGTAGAAAACTTGCCATTTAAAACACTGGAAGACTATACTGTATATAAAGTATCATTCACTTCTGTTATTGGTCATCACTACAGTGTAGGCAAATTGTCTATACTTTCAGTCAGTACTGTACATGTTTTGCCTTGACTGTTTTGGGGACTGGAGTGCAAATATGTTACACTGAGAACAAGCCCGCATTCCTGATAACGATTCTGATGCCACAATAAATCTTGAAGATGAGAATGTGAGGTGGCTACCAGCTTTTGGATCTCTGGCCACTTAATAATGTGCTGTGGGGGCACCATAAAGGGTCTTAGCTGTATAAAGGCAGGTCAACTTGCTGCACACAGGTCCTGAGGTGTCGTCTTTCATTGAAGGGCAATCAAAGCACAATATGGCTATTAGCTCTTAAAGCAGTGACATAGAGTTGTCTACTTTTATCGGGTTTGACATTATAAATGTTGCTTTGTTAAAATCCATGTACTGTGTGTTAAGTCTGAGCAATCAGAGTAAATAGATTCGATTAGATTAGATACATTATTCATCCCAATGGAAAATTTACGAATCACAATTCTCAATGTCAATACTATAAATTATTAAAACTTTGTTCATTCAAAAAAAAAACTATACCCTCAAAACACAGAATCAGCACCTTGAGTGTTTTTTTTTTCATTTACTTTAAATGTATCAATACACTAACTAAAAATATTAATCAGCAGCTTAAGTGATTTTTATACTTCAATAATAAGCACTATTAACATTTTGAGTGAAAAATGGTTTGTGTTATTGTCTGGAAATGTGTTATGAATTCATTTTGATGAACTGGAAACATGATCACTACTTCTGCTGGTCTGGAATGAAAGGATCTAGAATAGTAAGTTGTGTAAGTAACTGTGATTCTCAGGGCTGAGTGGAGGATCAGCAGAGCTAACTGGGTCACTCAGGTTGGCAAGAATTTCTAGAGAACCATCATGACATTGCAGATGACTTTTATAGGCTACACACATAAGGTCATGATGACTTTATATCAGAAGCCGAAACAAGCCAGCAGACATACCTAATAAATTCCAAAAGAAACAGCTATAAAGCCACACGTACATACTGTACAAACCTACCCTCTGCTGCTGCATGTCGTCCCCTCTGCAACAAATATACAGTGGTGTGAAAAAGTCTTTCCCCCCTTCCTAATTTTTTTTTGCATGTTTGTCACACTTTAAAGTTTCAGATCACCAAACAAATAACATAAGTAAACACAACATGCAGTTTTTAAATAAAGGTTTTTATTATTAAGGGAAAACAAAATCCAAACCCACATAGCCCTGTGTGAAAAAGTGTTTGCCCCCCCTGTTAAAACATAACTGTGGTTTATCACACCTGAGTTCAATTTCTCTAGCCACACCCAGGCCTGATTACTGCCACACCTGTTCGCAATCAAGAAATCATGTAAATAAGACCTGACTATCAAAGTGAAGTAGACCAAAAGATCTTCAAATGCTACACATCATGCCGAGATCCAAAGAAATCCAAGAACAAATGAGAAAAAAGTAATTGAGATTTATCAGTCTGGAAAAGGTTATAAAGCTATTTCTAAAGCTTTGGGATTCCAGCGAACCATGCTGAGAGCCATTATCCACAAATGGCGAAAACATGGAACAGTAGTGAACCTTACCAGGAGTGGCCGGCCAACCAAAATTACCCCAAGAGAGCAGCGACGACTCATCCAAGATGTCACAAAAGACCTCACAAACAACATCCAAAGAACTGCAGGCCTCACTTGCCTCAGTTAAGGTCAGTGTTCATGACTCCACCATAAGAAAGAGAGTGGGCAAAAATGGCCTGCATGGCAGAGTTCCAAGACAAAAACCACTTCTGAGAAAAAAGAACATAAAGGCTAGTCTCAGATCTGCCAGAAAACGTCCTGATTATCCCCAAGACTTTTGGGAAAATACTCTGTGGACTGACAAGACTAAAGTTTAAGTTTTTGGAAGGTGCGTGTCTCATTACATTTGGCATAAAAGTAACACTGCATTTCAGAAAAAGAACATCATACCAGCAATAAAATATGGTGGTGCTAGTGTGATGGTCTGGGGCTGTTTTGCTGCTTCAGGACCTGGAAGACTTGCTGTGATAAATGGATCCATGAATTCCACTGTCTACCAAAAAAACCTGAAGGACGATGTGCGGCCATCAGTTTGTGACTTCAAGCTGAAGCGAATATGGGTTCTGCAGCAGGACAATGATCCAAAACACACCAGCAAGTCCACCTCTGAATGGCTGAAGAAAAAACTAAATGAATGAATTATATTGAGAGGATGTGGCATGACCTTAAAAATGCGATTTTAAATGACCTCAAAAACCCTCCAATGTGGCTGAATTACAAGAATTTTGCAAAGATGAGTGGACCAAAATTACTCCACAGCGCTATAACAGACTCATTGCAAGTTATCACAAACGCTTGATTGCAGTTCTTGCTGCTAACTGTGGCCCAGCCAGTTATTAGGTTTAGGGGGCAAACACTTTTTCACACAGGGCCATGTAAGTTTGGATTTTGTTTTCCCTTAAGTAAACACAACATGCAGTTTTTAAATTAAGGTTTTTATTATTTTGTTATCTTTGACTAATATTTAAATTTGTTTTATGATCTGAAACATGCATGACAAACATGCAAAAAAAAAATCTCGAAGGGGGCCAACACTTTGTCACACCACTGTATATATATATATATATATATATATATATATATATATATATATATATATATATATATATATATATATATATAATTAAATGAATAAAACTGAAGAATGTCCCCTTACAGAAACATTTAATAGGTAAATGTGATTTTACACTGAATGTTGTGATGAAAGAAGTAGTGAGATTGTTTGTCTTTCAAGCTTCCATAGCAACACCAGTTATCTTTTTCACACACACACACACACACACACACACACACACACACACACACACACACACACACACACACACACATACACACCATGAGTTTTTCTAACAAATGACCACTTTAAGCACCTTCACATTATTTATAACACTACCTATTTTTCAGTTCTTTACCTGAACCCCATTCACTCCAGCTATAATAATCTATAAGAACTCAATAATAAATATAATCGATATGAAAATGGTAGTTTGTGATTTCCATCACTGTAATTAAATTTTAAAAAAAAATCAAATACCCCTTGGCTATGTTCCAGAGACCCCACTTTGAAAAACACTGACACATATAAATATGCACACAGTCTTGTAATAGTGCATTTACAGAACATTAAAGACAATTATGCATCATTAGTGCTACATACTGTTATGTCTACACCACACAAGTTTATCTCTTGCTTTATCCTAAAATAACAATTTAAGAAAGACAAAAAAATAAAAAAAGCTGTCACTATGTCTTTTTTCAGATTTCACAGAAGGCACACAGATAAAATCACACCTGAACACATTATTTTGCCATACTCTATGTTCTCACAGACATTTACATGCACATTGCCGAAGTTGCCCTTAACTTTAGACGTCATGCATGGTGCCTCCTCCTTGCTGTGCGGTGTCAAAATGAAAGAGTAAACAAAGGGGCCCAATTCCCACATCTGCATTAATCATTCAAATGACGTATTGGCATTCTTCAGACTCGGCTGCCTCGCTTCCAAATTAACACCTCCAGGTTCAAGGGAATAGAAATTAACTGAATTATCTGGCAGCCGCAGATGTCCTATCATGCCCCCCTCCGTACACACACACACATGCCTCGGGAACAGCTATGAAGCTGAAAACTGTTAATGGTCAAGAAATCATATACCACATGACTAATAGGTAGGCTAAAACAAGGCTGGCATCAGAAAACACCACCATTTGTTTGCTATATTCTTATACATTATGTATTTATTCATTATCTTGGATGTAGTATATATTATATGTTCTTGTACGTTTTTTTTTTATTGTTTTTAATCATTGATTAATATTTCTTTTCTTTTTTTGTTTGCTTTGTTTGTCTTTATTTCTTTTTTAATTGCTCCAATGAAATAAACTGAGCTGCAATGTCTCTCACATAAATGACTTGGCTGTTGCTAATGCTTGTAGTACAGCATCCGCTGGAGCACTTCCCTGTGAAAATGCCACTTCACTGAACAATTAATTATTATAATGATAGGCCAGTATTCAACAGTGCTTTTTAGACTTGTGTGAATTAGAGAGAGAGAGAGAGAGAGAGAGAGAGAGAGAGAGAGAGAGAGAGAGAGAGAGAGAGAGAGAGAGAGAGAGAGAGAGAGAGAGAGAGAGAGACTACAGTCAATCCCTGTGGTGTTAGAAGTGACACATATACGACTTGTGTTTGAGGTGAGCTGTTTTCACACAGGGATGTAGAGTATAAAGCTACAAAGCAGGCACTGGGGCATGAGTTCTGTTCCAGAAGAGCTCAGACAGAAGATCCCTTTTCCCTATTCATACTTTCGCTGTTTTAATACTACACACTAGTGCACTTCCAACTTCCAACCATCTTAATGTGATGTGAGATTAAAGATTGTCATATGTGTAAATGATCTCATGAGTAGATTATGATCGGGTTTTAGCCACGTCAAGTCAAGTCAGGAAGCTTTTATTGTCATTTCAACCATGTAACAACACAAAGCTAAGAACTCGTAAGTAAGTAAGTCCAACGTGTGAAACCTATAGGTTAACCTATAGTGAACCAGTGCTATACAAAAGACAATACAAAACACATTACAGATACACAAAACAGCGCTGACCAGTGTGCATACTGTATATTATACAGTACATTTGGCTCTTTTGGGTAGTAAATAAATCTAGAGATTTGTGCTAGATGTAACATACAGTGAATGATGAATATCTAACAGATTCTGATTGAACAGAAGAGGGGAATGAGGGCTGAGGGTCCAAAATCCTCAGTGAATCCAGAGTTTTCTAAACATGAACTCTGTCACCACTTTTGCAGCTACTCTGCTGTTTTTTCTTTCTATTTTTAATGTTTGCTCTATACTTACCCTCAGCATGTACAATGCTTGCAAATTGTAGTGTGAAATGTGCCACAACTGTTGTCGCTTAATAGCATCTGTCTCCCTATAGTTTGAGAATGGTATAAACAGTTGCCGTTTTCAGTCGCACATAAACAGGATCCATTTTCACTCATTTTCTTTCTTCTTAATCTTTTGTGTGACATACTTCTAAAATCGTGTAAGCCACTGTGAAAAATTAATTTGCACCATATTTCTGCCCCCCATAAAAAGGGAAAATGATCTGCAACACTCTTTTATTCTACTCCCCAGCATCGCCATGTTTTGACAGCCATTACAAGCACAGCATCCTTCTGAGCAAGAAAAAGAGAGAGAACACGAGAATGAGAGGAGGGATGGATGATGGGGGGAAAAAAGGTGCTGTCACTTTAAGGGAATTCTTGAGGCGAAGCCAAGCCAGTGACTGCAACAGTCCCCTGGCATCACAAGATGCCTGCCCAGGGTTCTATTTGCATACCATATTCAGGGCATGGCGCTCCTTTTTTATTGTTTTTAATCAGTGCAGAATGTCAACAAAATAAATGAAGTTGCAAGTGGAAGTGAAATTTCTATCACATCGGGGATGCGCTTTTCCTCCCATTCATCACAGGCCATAGTGAAAGAGTGAAATTTCTGAAAATGTGGTAATCAATGGAGGAGCTCCATATGGCAGGGATCAAAGGTGTCACATAGTGTGTGGTTCTGTTTTATTGCCAGCCAGTACTGTTAATTGGACAACAAGATCAGAGGCAATATTAAAATCCAATTAAATTGATATGAACAGATTGCCAAGTGATGTACACTAATGTATAATTGAGTATCAAGCAAATGCGAGTCGGCCGTCTTGTGCTCCTACCTCCTGAATAAATGATGGAGCCGTAGAGGACAGAAACAAGTTTGCACATTAGCTCCAGCACTCGGGGCTTTCATTTGCTTCTTTTTCCCCTTCATTTCTGGATGACAGTCTTAAAGGGCCACTTCCTTTTTGTGCATAGGCCATATGTATTTTCTTACATGTTCACCATTTGTATACGTACGTATATGGATTTTTTTTTGTGTATAGTTGTTGTGTCTGCGAGAAAAAGAGAGAGCTTAAGGTCCACAAGGAGAGAAACTGTATACGCAATCTATGGGTAATACTTTAAATGCAGCAATTTCATCACATGCAATATGCCTTGATTTGATTTTAATAAAACCTTAATGATTTATTGCTTTTCTGAGGCAAACGAGTGTGCGTCATGGAGAGGAGCTTAATCAGGTGTAAACACAGTCGTCTCACCATCTCACACGCAGCACGATGATGCAGAGAGCTCTTTAAAACAGAAATAAAGAAGATGGGGGCGGTTGGGTTGACACCATTTAACAGACCACTGAGGGCTGGATCAAGGTGACATTTCCCGATAAGGTAAACTTGGAAGACAGCCCAAAATAATCAAAGTTCATCAAAACCCATTCATTTATTAATTGTATATTTTTAGTGCAACCTTAGGGCTTATAGCAGCCATTCTAATACATGGCACTGGGGGATGATAAGGAGATTTACATATCTAATTATAATGACATTTCAGGGGCCCTGTGATGGTTGATTCATTTTAATTCATGTCTCTGCCGTTTGGCTGTTTTGGGGGCTGTCCAGACGGAGTGTGAGGGGGTGAGGAGGCAGCAATAATGACAGCAGAATGCTGCTTCATTAAGGCTGATGGAGACTGGGTGGAGCGGAGGCTCCGGTGCGTGCCCGTCTCGGTGCCCGCGGCCATGCCCACACAAAAGGCCTTCAGAGCAGGTGCTAACAAGGTCAGAGTGCCTCCGAGCCATCTGGGCAGAGCCTGGTGCAATGTCACCAAGACTGTCTTTGTGCACAGAGCCTTCCAGAGCAATCATCAGTGGTACTCAAAGAAATCAAAAGATGCTGGCTTTCTTTGGAGGACTGTGTATTTAACTCCGGCCCAACAAAAGATGCGCTAATTGGTTGGGTGCAATCTGTCTCTACCATGCACAGAGCAGTTGGGGCAGTGATATCAATTTAGATTTTTTTTTTATTTGCTCCACAAAAGATTTTTTTTCTTTGTGTTACTACATTTATTCTAAAAGTTATCTACATATTTAGCATTCAATCTTGAAGCTTAAAATACATCTAAAATGTAAATATAAACAGGAATTTCTGACTAACTATCAACTGTTAGATTTGAATGTAAAGAATGCAGCAGTTCATCTTTAAAAAGGTGCAGAAATGCATTTTTCTGAATAAAGCAGTCTTAGGAGCATAAACACTGTACTGCATGTATGTACGGAATTTTAAAAGCAAAAAATGCTTAAAAAAATTAACAAAAAAATTTTTTTTATTTCATGTATTTTATTTAAATACACGTAAAAAGCACTTTCCTGTCATTTGTCAAGGAACGTTTAAAGAAAATTTAAAGTAATACCATTTCATTTTTTTTCTTGTATGCTGCAAGAAACCACATTTAAAAAAGTAGTTTGGAATAAATAGATCCATGCAAAGATATATTAATTTGACATATGAAATTTATTAACCATAAGCTATACTATAAAGCAATTTCTTTCTTAAATACAAGTTAATATTTACTATACTTTTTTTTTACATACTGTATCATATTTAAACAAAATACAAAAAAAATACACAAGTGTTTGGCTGAACAGAAACATCAGGACGGACTTTTTTATGACTAAAGTTTGTATGTCACTAAATATCAATTTAAATCTGGACTAAGATTTTGGAGGTCTGTGCTGCCCACTAATGACAGATGACAAACCCACGAGTTGCACTTGCACCAAGCAGCATGTCCCAAGTCTGTAGCACAAGCATGTAATTTACAGTTAGGATAGAGTGACAGTAAACGCTCAGGCCAGAATAGCTGGAGACCACGTTGTCAAGTCGCACAATATCATTTTGCATTATAAGTTTCTTTGGTATAAAGAGCATGGTATACAGAGTGTGGTCCTGGTTTATTCATGTCTCGTACTTTAAACGAACCTTCCCATGTGTTTTTTTCCTTTACATCATAGCGCAAGTGTGGTATGACTGAAAGATCTTGTTTGTTATTATGGAGTTACCTGTTTGAGATTTCTAACGTTTCTCTCTGATTTAACCAGTAAACCTTTTCCCCAAGTACAGGTATATAAAAGATAAGAATAATTAGTGTGGCAAAAACTGTAGCCTATTAAGGCCTGTAAATGTAAGTGAGATCTTCTGGCTGGATTTGAGAGCCAAACCCGTTTCAAAGGCAAGCACCCGGCTGCAATCTCTCTGTTTATTTTAATAGTTTAAGGAGCGGGTTTGAGGTTTGTTTAGCAGCTAAAGAACAAACATGAAAGAAAAGGTCTCATTCATAAAGACATATAATCAACCTTATTATCAGAGGACACACATACACAATCTTACACATTTACAGAAATTGTGCATACCATATTGTGTTACATAAACAAAACATATAGTTAAACAGAAAGCAGCACATTTAATTATTTGGTTGTATCTTTATAGAATCAGAAGACTTTTGATGAAACTTGACGGTAAACAGTCAGTGAGGTTATGTAGTAAAATATAATAAATAAAAATAATGTAAATATCCCAAACTCATAGTGTTGAGAATTGGATGTTTATATGTTTGTTTAATAGTAGTTGATCTGTCTGTGTTTCAGATTCTCATAAAAAAGAAAAAATCTTACTTGGATAATATTTTAGAAATCTTTTCAAGACTGTTGAATTAAACATATCCTACAACATTAATTGATATTGTCAAAATTCTGTGCATGCACGGCACACACTCCAAAATCCCCACTATATCACACCAGATTAGAGTGACATTCAGGCAAAGAAGAGAAAAGGGCTACACCGGGCTTTTTCTTGTGGGAATCCTGTTTCTGCTCTGAAATCACAGCATTATCTGGAGAAAATCCCAGATTAGGCGGACAGGTAAGAGCATGGCCACACTCCGGGGGGTAGTGTGGGAAGGAGGGGGTCCAGAGAGGGGGCGCAGTAGGGGGCTAATGCTCCCATGCCTGGCCACATCTGAGGCCCACTTTGACTGACAAAACCCCATGCATGGGCCTGCATATGACTCAGCACAGGGAACAACACCTATATTCCTGTTTGGGCATAAAACTCATGATCACACTGTGCTGCAGCAAGAGGAAACTATACACACTGACTTCATGTGGATTACCTGAGCAGAGGTACTGAATACATCACCTTAAATTTAAAATCATTCCTGGTGTCTCATACCAAAGAACCAACAATTCACTTAAAGCATTTAAAACGAATGACACAAATTTAACTATGCCGAGTGGTGCTTGTGAAAGGGAAAACATCTCTGAATGTAATTATATATTTACAGTTGCATTTTTTTTTTCCAATATGTACTCATCCTCCTACTAAGGGCCACAGTGCACAACATGTACGTGTTATACAGAGCTAATGATGGCCCTGTATTACACATCTCTGACCTCTCCCCAGCCAACATCCCTGCTCTTATAATTTACCACAAGTAGAGGCAACTTAAAGAGTCAAGAATAAGTAGCTAAGCAGAACCAATTATCAGACTTCAAATGAAAATGTGCTGATGCTGACAAAAAAAACGGCAGTGTTTTTTTTGTTGTTGTTGTTGTTGTTGTGGTTTTGTTTTTTTAACACATGATTGCTATTACTGTTGAAAATGCACAGGCTAAAGCATATGTTTGGACACTAGAGAAAAAGAAGAAGGACTTGAAAAAGGTTCAACTGCATAGCCTGCTCCTTTAGCAAGACCTGAAGCACAGTAACCTTATATCAAAGACAGAGTGTTGAACAGGGAAGGGAACTGCATTAATTATTAAAGCCCTTTTGGTAACAAGCTGTGAGCCTGTGGATGCCTGTTGTAAGGATGACTTCCTCCTGTTTGCAGTTGTCTATATTTAACCCTATTATTGCGCATACCCACACACACTGATCAGATCAGAATAAATGGCAGGCACTGTTGTACCTTTTCAATATTGTGTTTAACTGTTTCCTGTTTTTTTGCCCCTGCTATTTAGACTACCCTTTTATAGAATTTTAGAATTAGTGTCTCTGCTGTTCGGCTGTTTTGGGGGCTGTCCAGACAGTGCGAGCAAAGTTTTGGGTTGAGTTAATGTTTTTCTGTGGAACAAGGAATTGATTGAGATTGTAAATGTAGACTTCAGGAGCAATCTGGTATTATTAATTTTTCAAATCTGTGTTAGCTGTTTATAAGCAGAGCAAAATAATATTTAATAATTAACACTGTAGTTTAACATTGTAAACCTAGTATGCAAATAACCAAATAAATAGCTTCAGGCGTGTTTGTGCTTACTACCAAGAGCAAATGTGTTCCTGTTTTAATTGTTTTTCTTGATCAGCACCTAATCTGAGTCATAAGGAGCAATCAACAAGGGCATCTTGTCATCAAAACTGTACTAAATGTGAGTTTGTGCATGTTTGTGTGTGTGTGTGTGTGTGTGTGTGTGTGTGTGTATAAGCATACATGCCTTTCTGTTTAAACTGCCTATGTGTATCTGTTCATTTTGGAAATGCACTTGGTGAGCTCATCTCATAAAACAATGTCTGGTTTCAGGGTTCTTGATTCGGAAGGTTTTTTGAAGCATGTCAGGCATCTGGACAAGCCATTGTTTATCAGCTACAGTCACAATAGCATCTACCAGACAGTCAGTCCTGATCTATCGCATTCCATAAACGACCCTGTGTCTGTACAAAATACTTCAGAGCAGCCAGTACCCTTTAAGGTCTGAAATGACTCAACCAAACATTCTTCACAAAAACACATTGCACTACATGCAGAAAGATCCTCTGTTGTTCTTCCTGCAGTTCAGACTTTAAAGGACTCCACTATTCAATAATTGCCCTCTGTGTGCTTAAATGACTATGCGCAACAGTTAAATGACTCGTGAGCTGTTGTGTTAGATGAGCTGGTGCTGAATTACGCATGGTTTTAACAAACACTGCTCCACATGGCTCCTGTAAAACTCTCCCTCAATTGGCTTTCTATTTTAAAGAATAACAATCTGTTGATTAGCATGTCATTTGTTTGTTTTGGTCAATGACCTTTGACCCTTAGAATGAGCAAAGCATCCTTTACTGCACCCATAGCCACATGCCAATAGGCCATTTACTACCCTTCAACGAGACCACCAGCCTTTTTCTGCCCAACCCTCCAATGGCTTTGTTTATTGGTCCTAATAAAAGTGTCTGTTCCCTAGAAAAGAGCAGAAGGCTATAACTCATGCATGAAAGAGTGTTAACGTTATTATAGCAGTGCACATTGTGTCTATACTTACCTATTCTTTAATAGTTGTGTTGAATACACACTTTCAGAAGTGCAAAACAAAAGGTGAAACTTGTGTCTCCTTTCAATATCCTTTTACCGTTTGTAGCGTATGTAATGTAAGAAATAACACATTATGGATCTATACAATTCAATTGCTTGAGCAAGGCCCTTAACCCTCTTTGATCCAGCCTCCAAAGTTGGGATTTGCGAAGAAAGTATTTCAGTCTGCTGTAATGTATTTGTGACAATAATAACGGATTCTATTCTACATTGCTTTTTTTTTAACAATCTACTAAGTTATTTCCTGTTATAACTTACATTATAGCCATTATAAACAATTGTTCCCACTCAAGGTTAATAAAACAAAAAGATTAGCTTTCCTTGTTAACAAGAAACCTGATAATTCTCTGTCTTGTGTCATGACGCGGGGCAGGAAGCGGACCCAAACGCAGGATAGCAAAACAAAAACAGGGTTTAATAACAGAGGAAACACTAAACACGACACGTACTAGAGACAGGACAAAGACAACATTAGATTCCTGCGCTGCACAAGGCAACGCGGCACAGTTAAATACACAAGACAATCATGACACAATGAGGAGCAGGTGTGGTGACAGGAAGGAGCAGACGAAGGCAGGGCAGACATGTGACGAGAAACGTAAACAAAACTGCATGTGGCCAAAGCACGTGGCACACTTAAATACAAAAAGACAGTGATGACACAATGAGGAGCAGGTGTGGTGACAGGGAGGGGCAGACGAAGGTGGGGCAGACACGTGACGAGAAACAGAAACAAACAACTGCATGTGGCCAAAGTCCGAGGTGAATCATGACATCTTGTTGCAGAAAACCTAAAAAAATTTGCTTGTATATTTTGGATCGTAAATATGTCCTTTCTTTCTCCACACTTTTCATCATAAATATGTCCTTTCTTTCTCCACACTTTTCATCATAAATATGTCCTTTCTTTCTCCACACTTTTCATCACTTTGCGAGAGGCTAATCTTGAATTCAGAAGTTTTTGGGTTACCTTTGTATTTCTTAGTGAATTACAATCTGGCCTTCTGACTCTTACTGGTCATGAGAGGTTTGCACCTTGTGGTATGGCCTCTATATTTCTCATATAAAGTTTCTTCAAATTGTGGATTGTGAGCCCTTCACCCCTGTACTGTTGAGGTTGTTGCTAATGTTACTGATTGTTGTTTTTTTTCTCTGTCACTATTTCTGCCATTGGCTACTGTTGTTTTTTTTTTAGCACCTGTTTGATGCCTGGTTGTTAGTTAAACAGTGGTTTCTTTCTTTTTTAGGACATTACAAGTTATTGCATAGGCCATGCCTAATGCTTGTGTATTGTCTCTGACCGATTTTCCTTCTTTTCTAGGCTTCAAAATGGCTTGTTTTCTTCCTATAGACAGTTTGTGGTCTTCTTGTTGGTTTATCCTGTATTACAACAGATGCTGTCTTCAGTGGTGAAACCACAGGGTTCAAACCAAGAGTAGACATGTCATCATGTTCCAATATTTTTTGAAACATGTATGTGTTCAGACAAAATAGGTCAAGTTCTTTGACACTTCAATAGTCAATATCAGGAAATGAAATCTGAAATTCTAATCTATCATCTCATATTCATCTTATGGTCTCACACCAACATGTCTTCAGTGTATAGCAGAAGCAAAACAGCTGGCCTTGCCATTCCAAAACTTTGTGACATTTTCTTAATCCGTTTATTATTAGCCTTAGATTATGTGGAAAACTTGACCTCTAAGTCTCTGTGAATTAACTGTTACTATAGAAACAAGCACATATTACAAGGGCAAGGTAACCTATTGTTCATGTTAAACCATAACTACTCTCACAGCCATCAAAAATGAATCCATGCTTTGCGTTTTGAGAATTCAATAGCACTGTATAGTACAAATAAAATTAACTTTTTGTTTGATGACACTCTTCTACACTATATTGTCAACTGTCGTGTCTTTGATTGCTGGAGCTTAAAAATGTCCCCTCCCTGGAGCTATGAGGCCAAAGACATACCACTGTGAACACAGCCAGGCTCATAATGTCATGGGTTGCCTGGTTGGTGGGAAAGAATTTGAGGACACCTTTGCATGAATTGGAGCACCAACTGTGTGCCAGGCCTCCTTACCTGACATCAGTGCCTGACCTCACTAATGGTCTTGTGGATGAATGGGCACAAATTCCCACGAACACAATCCAAAATATATCCAAAATTGTGAACAATTGTCAAAAGGGATTTTTGCCATGCATCAGGCAAATAAAGCAATACCAATCAGGTGTCCACATATGTTGTATTGCTATCATTTAATTTCAATACTATACTTTTAAAACAAAGTTTACTTTACAGTTTATTGCAGCACATCCAATTGTTCTTTCTTGTGTCTTCCTGTGGTATGAGATACCTGCCATATCTCCTTACAACCTTTTCTTTTTTTTAATAGTTTCAGAGAATGTTTTAATTACCAAAGAACTTGATCAAATGCAAGTGTGTATTTGATGTGATTTCTGGTGAAAAGAGCATTTCCACACAAATAAACCTCACTGATGTTTGTCAAAAAAAAAAAAACTAAAAACAACAATTGGCTTATGGAGGATCAGGAGTCCTTTCAAGTGCCGTCGCTTCAATTATCTTCAAAGTGGAACAGTACAGAAACCTTTATTTGGGTTTAGCATGACTTGAACCTGACCCCATTTCTTCAAGCTTGTTAAGAATTGCATGCTCTTTTAGTGCTATTTTATTGTAGCAGCACATTTTTACTTTAGAATTCTTTTTGCCTCAATTTATTATTCATTAGGTTTCATTAATTTTGTAAAATGTTCTAATTGGGTATTTCTAACATAGATAACATTTTCTTCATCGTTTCGTTTTTGCACATGGATGATATTATATATTATGTCTGCCTTTTTATCAGTTACCACATTCAGAGGGACAGAGAAAAATGTAACTGTTAATCAGTATTTAATGAAATGGGTCAGTGACAGACTGGTTAGACTGGGCAAACGTCTGTCTGTTTTTAAAGGGATAACCTCTCTCTTTTATTTTTTTGCTTAACTACAGCTCAGTGGTAGCTTTGGCTCCAGAATGAAACAGTAGACTTAATTACAAATTGCAGCACATGGCACATGAAACAATCTGTACTGCATTGTTGGACTGTGTGAGATAGTGGTGTCACACCATTAGGTATATTTTTCAACCATTTCGGTAAATGAACAGACAGATCTGCAAACCACATGTCTGCATAGTCATACATGGGTGTATAATACGTATATGTTTTTTAGGAACCATTACATTTTTACAATTATTAAACACAAAAAAACACTAAAATCACTTACAACCTAAAAAACAATCAATTGTCAGAGATGCTGCATCTTGATGTAGTCGTGGCCTAATGGTTAGAGAGTCTGACTCGTAATCCTAAGGTTGTGGGTTTGAGTCTTGGGCTGGCCACGACTGAGGTGCCCTTGAGCAAGGCACCGAACCCCCCAACTGCTCCCCGGGCGCCGCAGCATAAATGGCTGCCCACTGCTCAGTGTGTGTGTTCACTGCTGTGTGTGTGCGCTTTGAATGGGTCAAAAGCAGAGAACAAATTCTGAGTATGGGTCACCATACTTAGCCGTATGTCACGTCACTTTCGCTTTCAGCTCAGCACTCTTCAAGCTTTAGCAACGCTCCTCACTTAGAAAATGACTGATTTTAAATAAAACAAGTAAATATTTAACATTGTCTACTTTTTCCATTAGCTTTGCTAGCTTTGTTATCAGTTATTCACCATGTTGTTCACTATGTTCTCTACAAACTTTCACTCTGAAGTTTGTTTCGCTGAGAATATTCTTTTGGAGAAACGTCTTGCCCACTGCTTACTTGCAGCTAGCAGGCGTGTGGCTAGGTGTGCTAATGTGGTTGAATGGTTTTCCCTTACTATCCCATCTACTTTTAACTGCTGATTCTGCTAAATGATCTGGATTTTGACTAATATGCAACTCTGATGCAAAATGACCCCTCATTTCCTTCAACAAAATAATATAACTAACAGTTATTTTCATCTTTTTATGATGACAGAATTGCTAATTTCTTTTTTATTATTTAATGTACAGAAGAAAAATCAGGGGATTAGTGACAAGCATGGGCTCCAGGATTTGTGGTTTGATACCCATGTGTGTGCAGTTTGCTGCCTTGTGCTTTTGGGGGTTTCCTCCGTGTACTCAGGTTTCCTCCCCAGTCCAAAGACGAGTTGTTGTCTGAGTGGTATCTCTGAATTGTCCGTAGTGTGTGTGTGTGTGTGTGTGTGTGTGTGTGTGTGTGTGTGTGTGTGTGTGTGTGTGTGTGTGTGTGTGTGTGTGTGTGCACCCTTGTTCCCTGTGATCATCACTGATGTACTGACTTGTGCTCTAATATGCTCCAGGTTCCCCAAGACCCTGTGTAAGAAGTGGAACAGAAAATATATCGAGGTTACATCCCTTTAAAAGAAAAAAAACTAATTTACTTTGTTCAAGTATGGAAAAAACATTCAGATTACAGTTTTCCCAAAAGAACTAGACAATTAATGTATTTTAGTGTTAAACTCTGTCGATGCTTTTAGGAAACTTGTTGGCTTGTGTAGAAATTAACCAGAATTAAACTCATGCTTTGCATTGTATGATGTATGTTATTCTTTGAACCCTACCACAACAGTTATTTCAGAATGGGTTTACACAGCATCACTGATGTAAAGCACCACTCTTACACAGCACCCCCTTGTGAAAATCTCCAGCCTGCTACATGTAAATGAAGGGGTGGCAAAACGAAAGGGGGAAAGAAGGAACATAGAAAGAAGGGAATACCACAGTTAGCTAAAACATTACTATCCTTTTTCCACCAACGTTTACAGTGGAAATTTTAGCTTAATGTCAAGGCCAATCAGGATAAATTATGTCTGAGTAGAAACAAATACTTTTGCGAGTCCCACAGTACAAGAACATGTTCTGCAATATGTTCTAAATCTGAATGTAACTCCTAGATGCACTGAACTAATATTTATTTTATATATTATAGTGGGGGGAAAGAGAAAGGTTTGAACGAGTATTTACTAATAAAAAGTTCAACAGTCAAATATTTCCTCGGCTGCTTTTACAGTGAATTTGAAGAAGAGAATTTAAAGCTGAATCTCTTTAGAACACTGGCATCATTTTCATCATACTGACAATAAAATGAATTCAAATACAATTTCATAAGATCCAAAAGAGTCGATTTACTTAGTGATTAACATCTTAGTGTAGCCAATAGGCAGAAACACATTATAAATCTTATGATCCTAACATCATTAAATGCTCTAAATTCCTTAAGACCCGTAAGACTTAATGCCTTATAAAGCTACAATACAGTAATTCATTTGAGTTCTTTTGTGACTATGGTTGTTGGGCTGTATATCATAAGCTGTAAATGTACTGCAAAGTTGATAAACCAACTAGAATCATCTATAGCTTTTTTCCAGGTCCACAATAACTAACAGAACAACTAGCAAGGAGGCTAATGATTACCCATGAAACTAGTTTGTTATCACACTGGTTTGGGTTATCATACATGTGCTGGCTTTACTTAAAAATCATAGAGTTTTATGTGCTGTAACTGTATATTTTGTAGAAATTACAGAAGTCTGAATGGTACATTCGAGTCTGAGCCTATTTCAGAAAGCAGCCATGTTTGTTCTTGATTTGTTTGTGCTTTGATGCTACAGTAGCTTCTGTATTTAGCTTTTCAATTATTTTATTTAATTATATGTTTTATGAAGTTGTTTGGTTGGCTTTTACAAAATTACTTATAAGTTGATTATAAACTCATGTAAACTTGATAGGTTATTTTGCAGATGACTTTGATTGTGTTAACTTTATATTGATTCTATTTAGATATAGATATAGATAATTTCTTTCTTACGTTTTTGGGTAAAGTCACATTTTTACAGTTTTTGATTTTGAGAAAGTTGAGTTCTTTTCTTTGCTGTTGCTTTTGATTTTTTTTTTTTTTTTTTTTTTTTCTTCAAAGCTTATTTTGAACCAAGGCTGTTGTTTGGAATCTTTTCCTGCTTGGGGATTTGCAGATTTTTTTTTTAAACGGACTTGTTTGTATTTGTTTCATTTGTAGGTCTTGTTTCATTTTTGATCCTTTTTTCTTTTTAATTGTTTTTTATTTGTTTTGTTGTTGTTTATTTGTTCTTAATATTAATTTATTAAAAGTCAGCTCACATTTTAAAAGTTGGCTTGCCCTTCAACGCCATCACATTTAAGATAAATTTAAAAGCTTGTCTAGTCGCAGAGGTCTTTCTTTACCAACCTCTTTATAAATCTCAGTCTCATTTTAACTGATGTTTTACAGCGATTTTTGAATTTAACCATGAGTTTAATCTGCTTTACTAGAGCACTTTTATCTCAGATACCATTAGCCCTATGCAGCCATGTCTTGCTGCTTCAGTACAGACTAAAGCCCTAGGCAAAAGCACCGGGTTCTCTTACGGCCCACATTGAAGATTACAGAGGAGCAGAAAGACCACTTTAGCTTCTCCCCACACCCTTTAATACATGTTTTGTACTCAGCAGTGTTAAAAATGTCTACTCATAAAGTCTGTAGATGGTTCTTATGCTAGCTGATGCAGAAGTACACAGCAGACAAGCATTAGTCTTGGAAGGGAGATATGCTCCAGCAGTGTACAGAATTGTCTTGGTTCAAAGCTTTATAGTTTAATATATATAAAAATGTCTTTAGAGTGCATGTATACTTTATGTATGTGTGTGGTTTCACATTTGTTGGTGTGTAGTGTGTGTCTATATTCTCTCTCTCTCTCTCTCTCTCTCTCTCTCTCTCTCTCTCTCTCTCTCTCTCTCTCTCTCTCTCTCTCTCTCTCATATCCATCTTTCACATAGACACAACGTCTACAGGCCCAAAATGTCAGTATTATCAGAAGGCTGTTTTGGTCAAATTTGCATCTGTTAGCATCAGTGTGGGCGCAGTTCTAAAGAGCAGGAGTTCAGAGCAGTCACTGCTTAGTGTTCATATTGATAAGGCTGCGCTCAAAGCAGGGGAAAAATGCATTTGTGGTGTCAAAGCTGAACAAATTCCCTGTTACCTGCTATGAGCTCGTTCTCGTCTGAGCTTCAAAGTGAGGGATAAAAAGGGAAAGAACGGATTGTTTGGCTGTTTCTGCTGCAGGAAGGATAGACGGTTTAGGTAGATGGAAAGATGGCACTATGCTTATCATGTTTTTCTCTGAGTTAAACTCATGATTAAGGTGATCACTTACATGTCTATGATTACTAGTCCACATTTAAAAGTAAAAGATTTATTTACAAGTCGGCACCAGTCACAGTCTTGTTAAGAACCAGTGCTGCAATAAACCTACAGTCTGAATATCCGCAATGCGCTGGGCACCAGCAATATACTGTAAGGCCCTAGAGTCATAAAGGTCCTAGAGTCATCACGCAGAGCTGACACCTATGCACTGCTGTTGTTTATGGTGAAGAGGACTGCTTTGATCTGGTCCTTCTACTCATGCCATTCCACAGCCAGAGACACACTTATAGTTCAGCAAGCACCAAATACGACCCACACCAGAAAATCTAACAGGACTGGAGAGGTAAGCCAACAACTTAAATAAAACAAACCATTCAGAATTTAAAAAAAAGAAAACTGTAGAAACACATGCAGACAATCCATGAACTCATACAACACAAATACAAAAATGCAAAGGAGGAGCAGTGAACATGTACTCTTAACCGAAAACCAAAACACAAAATCGGTATCAATTACCATTGAAGTGACAAATGTTTCATGTTGTATGCATACACCTTAAAAACGCTGTCTAAAATGAGCCAACACTCTTGTCAGATGCAGGATTTCTTAACACTAGTGAGTACAAGAGAGCAGCAGCATTGGAGGGGACATCAGCCTACGCCAGGGGGCATGCTGAGGATAATTGGTTGACCAGCATATTGAGAACGAGGAACTGCTTAGGGGGTCAGTGCGCTGCACACGAAGCGTGCCATTAGTGACCAGTGCTGAATAGTATATTGAGTTATGCTGGTAAAAAAAAAAAAAAAAATTATTAAAATTTGAGCCAAGCAGCTGTGCCAATATTACACAAGCGAGGTCACTGAGAGAGATTAAAACTTTATAGGGCTGATGAATGACAGTGGCTCCTATCCACCAGAATAGGGCACAGTGCTAGGGATGGGGCAGAACCAGGACAACAGTGGACAATGAGGAAAACATTTTAGCCTTTGTGAGAAGCTCACTAAAGTCACACTGACTTGCACAACAATGAAACTCTCATTCCCTGGCAATAAATTTAGCACAGGCCTTGTATTTGGAATTGCAAGCTTCGTTTTTTTAGTTTTTGCAATGAGAGAGCAGTGGGGTCTGTGTTTTTAGGTGTCTGTGGCAGTGTAACAACAAAAAAGTGATAGAAAAGTAGAGACAGGCAAGAGGAGGAGTGCTTGGCAGCCTAGTGTTGATACTGAATGGAAAACTTGTAGTCCCTTGGACAACTGAGGAAGGAAGAGATACCTAAAGGGAAAAGTAAAATACTTCATCAAAACATAGCAAAATGACCAACAATCTCCCCTTTGAAACAAAAGACTCTATGATCTGAGAGTAGGCAAGTAGTCTGAAAAAAACATCGCCCCGGTATCTCCTTTTATCAGCTGCATTAATTTGCTCTCCAGAACAACAAATGATTTTTTCAGCTCTTTTGAGATTTTTTTTTCTTTTATGTGCTTCTCAGACATTAATTATATATTTATATATAGAATATGCAAAAAGAAATCACAATGTTGGAAGGCATAGTGATTAAATATTAAACAATGCAGAAATTCTGTTACCTAAAGGGATGCTATTTCTTTTTCTTCTTTTCCCCCACTTCAGCCTCTTTTTTTTTCCTCATCTGTTTCTCTTTGTGCTGAAAGTTCCTTTATAGCAAGCTGTGCTCCGAAGGCATGCATAGCAGGCTTAGATGAAGTTTGTCTCAGTTGTGAGGCAGCCTGGGTCATTTTGCAAAACTAATGTGTCAATACTTGCCGGCTGAGGCACTGACCAATATGTTTGCAATATGCATTAAGTTTGAATTATTTCTTTTCCCCTTGGCTGCCATGGAGAGATGGAGAGAAAGAGGGGGCACTCTGCACACACTTTGGCCCTGATCCTCAGGGAAGCATTAGCAAACCTTTGAAGGGGGAAAAAGGCATCTGCACCATAACTGAGACACTGTAGGGTGAAGGGGTCACAGTCCATTCCACCACAGTGCTATTTTAGCTGCTTGGCTGAGGTAAAGTACGGGGAGGGTGGAGGGATGGGGAGAACGAGGTCTGCACTACCACTATGCTAACATTAATACTGAGCCTTTTCCAGTGACAGTCAGCCTCTGTGAAACTGAACACTAGCACTGATGAAGCACCAGTCAACTTTCCCATTTGGAATGACTCTTAACAGTCTGATGTGTGCAGAGAGATGAGCCAGGAGTCCAGTTCAGTGTGTGTCCAGTTCAATGATTCATACACTGTACATTCACTGCATTTTCTGTTAGTAGACAGCAATTTTCAGGTCATGCCACATATTTTCAATCAGATTTAAGTCTGGGCTTTAACTCTGCTACTCCAAAACACAAACTTTGTCTTTTCTTCAAGTCATTCCTTTGTAGTTTTTGCCTTATGCTTTGGCTCATTGCCCTGTCAGAAAATCTACTTCAACCCTACATGCAGATGTTTTAGTAACTGGAACAGATTCTGCTCAAACATTTTTGGCTCCATCCATGTTGTCTGTGATGGTGACAAGCTTTCCATTCCCTCCTGCCGTAGCCTCTAGATGCTACCACCAGCATGCATGATCAAAGGAATGGTGTTACCTGGATGATGGGCTGTATATGTATTGTGATCAAATAAGTCACTTATAGTGCTATCAGACCATAACATTTTTCTAATAATGATAGGGTTTAAATAGAAAAATAGGTCCTTGCACTTCTCTAAATGTGAACCTTATGTCATTGAGCTAGTGAGTGCTGTTATAAAGTAAAGCTTATAACAGGCATGATTTCTTTTGACATAATTTGTATGCCTCAAAAAATGGACTATGAAGGGGAATAGTCATATAATTGGGATATAAAAGCAACACTGGCGAAAAAAGAGGAAAACGACACTAAGAAAGGGCTTGCTACTTACTTCTGATATTAAAGAGCAAATGTGGACATCACACACACACACACACACATTTGCATGTGCCTTTTAGGCGTTTTCGAAGTCAAATTCAAAGGCTTCATATAGGTCACTCCAGAACCAATCAAAAGTTAGGTAAAAGCTTTTCAACCAAGGACGAGATTACAGTCTGCTGGAGTATTTTAAGGGCAAAACTGATTGCAAAAAAAAAAAACATCATATTAAAATGCATCATTTTGCATCAGAGAGGAACAAACAAGTATGAACAAAAGAGGTGGAGTTAGATTGCTAAAGCTTTCCCTTTGGAGAGGCCTGCTCTGGCCCTGGGCAGATGTGTGATTGGCAGGTGGGGGGAGCAGGAGTGAGACCCTGAGGGTAGTGTGCACAGCAGGGATTTGGGTTTTGCTATGGCCTCCCTCTCCCTACACGTTTGAAATCTAAGAATAAACAGTGATAAGGCTTAAAACTTTTCACCCCTGTTTAATTTTGCCCGCTTCACTACCTCGCCAGGGACCCTACCTCTGAAGGACTCTCAGGTGTGTAAGAGAGAGAGCGAGGGAAGATAGTGAGTGACTTAGTGAAGGAAAAGGTGAGTGAACAAGTGTGACTACACACATATTTTTGTTATCCTGCCCTCTGACTGTAACACTAATCACCTTTACCTGCAGACATTTTTTTCTGATCATCCCTCTTTCATGGAATTATAAAACAACAAAGTTCGTGAGAAGGACTATGTATGAAACTTTACCTTCTTCCTCACTAACATAATATGCATAAATGAAATCTTACCCTTTCACTCCATTTGACAGAATTTTTGACAGCCTTCAACAAATGCTACTCAAGCAACCCAGAACTTCAGCTCTCCGAGTTCTCATCTTTTTACATTTCCTCAAACACTCCTTAATACACAGTTGAATGTGTGGTCTGTATTTGCAAAAACTGCCATTCTCTGTAAGAAAGAACAAATGCCATACAAGGATTTTCCCCCTGTCCTGGATCCCATTAGAAGTTCATTGCACAATCTATTAGCTTCCTTCTCTTTTTATGTTCTTTAGTTTGTTTTCACATCAAAAACCCACCACTTGCCTGGTGTCTATCATATACTGTATGATATACTTACAAATAAGAGAAGAAGACAGTACCCTCATTACATTCCTACTCTGGTTTCTAAGCATGATGAGGTTGCTGATGTACAATAAGGATGTGTTTAAAGTGGGTTTGTAACTATAACAAGCACATGTGTTGAACATAAACACTCTAGGAAAAATCCATTAATACCAAGGCCCCTGCTTGGTTTGGCTTTGTTTTCACTTTGATTTGCTGTTGTTGCCACTTTGCTGGTTCGCTTATGTGAGGTCCAGGGAATACATTCATGGACTAAGCAAGCTAGGAAAATCTATCAGTGCACACGTATATAGAAAATCCCATTCCAAACACATGTACAGGGTCAATATATCATCTGATCTTTGCATTATAACCATATGATCACTCTTCTTTCATATGATTTTCAGATTGAGGTCATTAATTTATAAGAAATGAACTATATTATACATTGCACTGGCCTTGAAATGGCAGCTCGCATATTGGCCACCGTGCATAAGTTTTGACCCTCACATCTTGAACTTTTCCACATTTTGCAGTGTTACAACATGGAACTGAATCAATCTTAATTGGGGGAAATATCCCATAATACTGAAGTAGGAACGTCAATCTAGTTTGTTGTCCTGTTTCTGTGAAACGACTAAATTAGTTCTGTGCAATGGCGTCCATCAGAAGTCGCATAATTAGTTTAATGCTGTTCACCTGCGAGTAATTAAATTGTCACACGAACTCAATATAAATACACATGTTCTTCTAAGGCCTCATTGCGCGTTCAAGTCATGTCGGAAACATCGTATTTTACAAGTTGAAAGTACATGAATGTCATTACAAAGGTGATGTTACATAAGGGATTTTCTTTGAGCTCAGAATTTCCGAGTTGTTGGCTGAGCTGTAGTTGATGGTAAATTTGTTTAAATTGAATGTTTCCTCATCTCAGTTGTTATGTACTGTATGTAGCAAGTTATTCAAATAAATACATACTGTTTCATATTTAAAAGAGATAATAAAAGTAAAACAAACATCACAATACTTATGGGTATTTAACATTTTTATTTACGATGTATGCACAAAATTTGAGACTGTTGATGATAAAGTTTAATTCAATTTATTCGTATAATGCTTTAGCAACTGCCATTGTCTCGAAGCAGCTTTACAGAAGCATAGAGACAGAATAAAAATTGTTAGGTTTAAAATTAAATCACTATTTATCTCTAACACAAGCAGGCATGAGGTGACGGAGGCGAGGAAAAAACTCTCCAAGATGATATGAGGAAGAAACTGTTTACTGTGGCTTCATAAATTGAATTTAAAAATATAAAAGCAAACCACACTTGATGCACGTTTCTGCATTTTCTTGCAGTTAAAAACCTTGCTGGATTTTTTTTATAGTTAATTAAGAGAAGGTACACGTCCTTCCTGCTCTGTGACTTGACCACACCTGACATCGTAATTACCACTTCCCAACTTGTAAATACTTCCCAGGAGGACTGAATGCGCAGTAAGATAACAGGATTTGTTGCTGTTTAATGAAACTTCTGTGCTGAGAGTGAATTCCATGTTTTATATAGTCTTGATCCTTTTGTCTATTTATATGTAAATCGATTTACAGAATTACGATTCACTTTAATAGGGGAATGGGTTGGACAGGGCTTGGCCTGAAATATTTTTTAACTACAGTAGCATTCATACAATAGCTAGCCTGGAGTTTTGTTCAATTCCAGCAAACTGCATCTCAGAAGGTTCCAGGACAGCTGGATTTTTTTTATACAATGCCTGAATGATGTGCAACTTCACTTCAATTTTTTGGGTCATTTGTGTAGTAATTGTAAATTTATTCTTCGTAAATTATTCCTTCTCTGTTTGCCTTTTGAATTATATACTGTTTACATACCAAAATACAGTCAAGCGTGTCAGTTCCAATGATGAAAGGCTTACACATGTGCTCACATGCTATGTGTAGTAAGAATGCTGTGAGCCTTCCATGTCCTGTTACATTCACTGCCTTTAGACAGTTATTCAAGTTTGTACCAAGTTAAATCTAGAAAAAAAATGAAGCACCTATGCCAAAACATTAGTTATTTCTAAGTTGGGGTGACTGCTGTATTTTATTAATAGAAAATTATTTGATTGCTCCTATTATCAAATATATATCTCACTGATATAAATACTAATGCTTCACTGTTAGTATTCATTGCATTGGCAATATGCTAACCTGTGACATTCAGGCCAACAGAGAAAGTGAACTGAGCTTGAGAGAAAGTGAGTCAGGACTGAACTTGAGAGAGGAAAAAGCCAGGGAAAGGCAAAGAGGTGGTTAGGGTGGCTCAGTGTCATTTGACAGCTATAATTACAGGCTTGCCTTGCTCTCACTGGTTCGCTATTCTATTGAGCAGTTCTGATCTGTTGCATTGGCTTTGCCTCACCGACTGACACCAAAAAAGTGACTCCTAACTGGAAGCTTCTCGAACAAGTCCACCTGGCAACACTCCAAGAAACTGTGCATATTTGTGAGCTTGGGCTGTTTTACAGCAGGTCTGTGATGTGTCTGAACTTGAGTGTGTCATTGATGTGAATGGCTCATCTGTGACCGCATTTGTCTGTGTGAATGTTTCCGTGTACCAACTTAAAAGAAAAGAGGAGGTTTTGGACTCAACAGAAGGCATTGTCCACAGAGAAAGAGAGAGCAAAATCTAATTTGCAAAATCCACATGGTAATTGGGCAACAATGCAGAGTTTGTAATGTTGGTGTGTTAGTCTCTCCTTCCTTCTGCCAGAGCAGACTGCCCTGATCCCTCAAATACCAACAAAGACATTGTAAATAAGCAGAATAAATCATTGCGTGTGTGTGTATCTGTGTGAGTGTATCTCTGTGTGTATCCCCATCACACACACCCTTGAAGAGTTAGATTATAACATCGTGTTTATAGCGCTCTGTTTACCAAAGTGCAGAACTATGTATTATACTATCACTTGTAATAGATAATGAATTACTATTGCTTCTGTCTTAAACCGAGTGATCTGTAAAATGGCCTCAAGCATCTTTCATCCTCAGTGCTTTGGAAATATTTTTTCTCATTGTTTGTCAATGTTCTGACAGTAGCATCATCAGTATGCATAACACATATGTTGTAGTATCACTGCGATCAGTCCTACTGTATAAAATTGTTAATCAAAGGTGCTCTGAAAGGAAGAGGGTGGAGTTAGTTAATAACTTTTCTGGATCTATAGCTTGAAACATGTTGTTGAAGAACCACTAAGGTACAAGTCATGTATTAAGTAAGGGTTTAGAGAGGCTGATAATCACACTACCAATAAGATCCTCTAAAAATCTGTGATTTATTTTTTAATTTTAAAAAGTTATCAGAATAATGCTAACCCTGAGAATCCTGTAGTGTGCACCTGGCTTAAAGAGCATCACTGTGTGTGTGTGTGTGTGTGTGTGTGTGTGTGTGTGTGTGTGTGTGTGTGTGTGTGTGTGTGTGTGTGTGTGTGTGTGTGTGTGTGTGTGTGTGTGCGTGTGTGTGTGTGTGTGTGTGTGCGCGCGCGGCCGGGCGTGCGTGCGTGCGTGTGTTTGTGTGTGTGCCGTTTGTGCATGTGTGCGTGTGCATTTGAGACGGTTGTGTGTCTGTTCACACACACCCTAGTGGACATCTTAATACATTGCAGCAGCAGCAAGATCAGAGTAAGAAAACTCATGGTGATGATGATCATTGTGTGTGGTTTCGTATATCAGTGTGGACCATAAGGATAGGAATGTATAAGTCAGATTTTTTTTCCACAGAAACTTCAGCTTTTTTTATAAAAGAGGTTTCTTTTTGATGATTGAGGTTAAGGTCTAGGGTAATAGGGTAATGTCCAGGAAAAGATTATATTATTAATTATTCTTACTTACATTGAATAATTAGACAAATCTGTGTTTGTTTGTGTTTTGATTTAATGCATTTCTGCATTTTGTTTTTGATATTTGTTTGAATGTTTTTACATGCCTAGATTATTAGTGTTGAATAAATATGAGTAAGGAAGTGATGTTTGTGTGTGTGTGTGTGTGTGTGTGTGTGTGTGTGTGTGTGTGTGTGTGTGTGTGTGTGTGTGTGTGTGTGTGTGTGTGTGTGTGTGTGCGTGCGTGCGTGCGTGCGAGTGTGTGTGTGTGTGTGTGTGTGTGTGTGTGTGTGTGTGTGTGTGTGTGTGTGTGTGTGTGTGTGTGTGTGCGTGCGTGTGCGTGTGTGTGTGTGTGTAATAAATGAGCAAAAACAATATAAGGTGGCCTCTTCCTGAAAGATGTGCGCTGTCAACGGGAATAAATAACTTCACAGCCCATTGCCTACTGAGAGAGAAAAAACTTTCAACTGCATGAATATGCAAATACATATCAACCCGTCTGTGTGTTTATTTGGAAAGCGACTGCTTTTGTGTTGTGCAATTAAGAGTGCAAACATTTCTTTCTTCTTTCTTTCTTCCCTTCTGCAGGAATATTGTTAACTGTGGAGATGATGTGTAAAACCTATTATTGCTTAATAATGCAAGAACAGTTCCAATCCTCCGTAGTCGAGATGGGGTGAGATTTGTCCCATCTTGGGATTTTTACTCAGCTCTGTCCACTGCTTCAGAAGTCCTATACACACAAAGCTGATCTCGGACAAATATGCACACACACATACATACACACACACACACACACACACACACACACACACACACACACACACACACACACACACACACACACACGACTGTCACTGTCCCAAAGAATCAGCAGAGATATCTGCACCAAGCTGACTCTATCTAAAATATTAATAATTTTTAAAAAAGTTGATGATGCTGACCAGGGCAGCATGACCTTTGTATGCATTCACCAGCTGCAGGCTTATTAGAATAACCTCTTTGCACCCTGACTTCACCGTGCAAACACACACACTCATACACTCGGACATGACCATGCAAATCAGTTATAGTTGGGCCCTCGGAGGAGTTAGTAAGAGCATTCCTATAGCCCGAGTTCTGTGCTCCTGACCCGCTCATCTGGAATCTCGCAGCGCTCTCGCCTGCTCCCGCTGACCCCTTCGTCATTAGCATCAGGGCGCCATTGCGCATTGTTTGCTTGCATTAAAATGCAACATTTCACATGCAGAATATGCAGAGCAAGGCCTCGTCCGCTGGGAGGAGGGCCAGCTTTGCTCGGAGTGCACTATACTGTAAAGGAAGTAATTATTTTTGATCATATAGCAACTGTATTTAAGTCATTTTATTTCTATTCATTTGTTTATCTTTGTTGCTGAGAAAATGCTTCCATGCTAAGCCTGATGCCTGTGTGCAAGAGATTAAAAAGAAATAAAAATACAAATAGTGCTTTTCCAGTGGACACACTTGTGGCATTATTTTCACTGCCAGGTGACCCGTACTATAACTGAATACTCAGGCTGAATGTGGTTAGCCTTCCTGTCAATGCAGCAAGAAATATCACAATACAATCATCACTCAAACCATCCTTCAAGTTTCAGAGTTCTCTGTTCAATCCTGAGCTCTGGTTACTGTCTATGTGAATTTTCTTACATTCTTAGTATATCTGTGTGGGCTTCTATCAGGTTCTCTGGATTCCTCCCAGGATGCTCTGGATCCACTGTGACCCTAGCTGTATCCTACATTATGGACTATGTACTCTATAGTCTAGTGTATGGATTTTTTTAGGGTATTATCGGCATGCATAAGATTATGATTTGGGACATACCACCTGACCAATATAATGCTGTTTACTGTAGATGACCGAATGACAAAATACGCCATACTACCATATTACATAGTACACAACAACCATTCTGACATGCATTTTAATAATTTGTATTCAGTGCTGCTTAACTACCTAGAATTACTTTTTTTTTTAATCAGACATCATGGTATATCAATTTTCAATACCGTCTATAACATTTCATCAAGCACAAAAATGTGTGGAAAGTTTTGTTTGTTCAGCTGCACCCCATACAGTATATTTACTAAAAGGTCAATTAGTCACAGAATCTCCTCAATTGTAGCTACTGTTGTTTATGTCTATTGTTAACACTAGCAATGGGAGGGAATTGATCTGCATTGGGACAGAAATGATCACCACCCCACAGAAAACTCTTCCTCCCGAAAGAACTCCCGAAAGAACTCCCGAAAAACTCTCCTTATAGCTATCATTAAAAAAGGTAAAATGCATAGGTATTTTGATTATAATTTGTCCATTGGAACAGTGAAGGATTCAAAATGTGTGTGTGTGTGTGTGTGTGTGTGTGTGTGTGTGTGTGTGTGTGTGTGTGTGTGTGTGTGTGTGTGTGTGTGTGTGTGTGTGTGTGTGTGTGTGTGTGTGTGTGTGTGTGTGTGTGTGTGTTTGTGTGTGTGTGTGTGTGTGTGCGCGTGTGTGTGCATGTGTGTGTGTGTGCGTGTGTGCGTGTGTGTATGTGCATCAGCAAGTGCCCAGTTAAGTGCTATTGCTCATACTGTGAGGTAGATCTTTGCTCCTCTCAAGATGTTTTCTTATGACTTCAGATCAATCCCTTTTTATTCCACCTAACAGTGTGAGATCAATAGTCAGCAGCCGTGCCATGCCGAGTACCGCCACTGAAGGATGAGCGTTTTTGTAGCCCTCTCTATCTATTTCTCTCTCTTAGTGTTTGGCCATGGAATAGATTAGTGCTCAGAAACATTGCTTTAACTCCAGGCCCATCCAGTATGTGCCCCTACTCCACATTTGTATTTAATCTCATTTAAATGAAAGGGACTTTGGCTGGAAGGAGGTGGAGAGTGCCAGGCTCCACTTCAGAGCTGGCTGTGGTGGACGATAATACCCAGCTTGGTGGCACCGTGGTTAAGGGAGCCGGGCTTGGGGGTAGGAGACTTTAGGGATGGAGAGTCCAATCAAACCCAGCAGGAAGCCCCAGATGTGGGGCCACTGAGCTGACGGCACTCTCTCATGCTGGGTATGAATGTGGCTAACAGAGAGAGTGAAAGAGGCTTGAGTAATTTATTCTTGCATGATGAATTCGACATGTAGGTGAATACATTTTATGTATAGAGGCAGAGAGAGAAAATGGCTATGCTCAGGATGATGGTCTATGAGCTACAGCATTTAGAGGACAGGATGAGGTGAAGGGTATTTGTTTTCTTTTGAGCTGCCTTCATCTTACTCTCATCCTCTCTTCCTCTCTCTATCCTTCTCTCTTTTCCTTCTTAGCAGAAGAAGGACAGGAGAAACGGTTCAGATGGGCAAGATATGCAGCTATATGCCCTGTATCTTATCTGCCTCTGCTTTCTTGAGAGTTAACAGCAAGATACACGCACATATACACACAGATGGAGTTAGTGTAACCAGGGGCTGGGAGAGAGGTGGTGTGCTAGATAAGGGCCTGGTGGAGCAGTCACACTGTTCAGAGGCCAGTCTGAGGAGCAGATAACAGCAGATAAGATTCATCCTCAAAGTGCTTATGGGCAACATCTTGCTAAGAGAGTATTTCTGACACTCGCTGCCAGGACCATGATGTTTTGTGTATGTGTGGCTACAGTATATGTGAAGCTTGGTTGCATGTACAGAGACGGGTTACTTCTGCTGTAAGGCAAACTGTATGTTTAAGGCATTGACATACGCTGAGACGAGATACTAACACACCTCATCTAATGCCTGACTGCTTGTACCCAGGACCATATGGCAAAGACACCATTTACATAATGTCATATTTTATTTAATTAGCCAGTGTAAATGTGATCAAAATCTGATGAAGGTCCTCATGTGATACATGATAGCACGCTGACTCAAAATGTGCCCGCTGCACCCAAAACCCATGAGATTGAGTTTCATGCTTGTACTTAGATCTTACCTTGGTGGTGGTATGAGGGGGGTTTACTTACAGACTTCAAAATGTTATAAAGTCAAAGGAGACATTTCAAGGCTCTTCGTGAAGATATTAAGGTCACTCACTTCTTGTGAAACATGACCTTTTTTCGGAAGGGAAGCTGTGAAACTAATCTGAGGGCTCTTTTGCATGTGATACCATGCGGGTGGTGTTGTGCTGGTGGACATGTAAGGGCATGAGGTTTATTTTAGGACATTTACTCTGTGACACAGGTGCTTTCTTTTCTGAGAATTAGGAACTAGAGCGTCTTGCGCCGACCACCATGCTCAGTGAAGCGTCAAGAGGAGTGCTCGAGTGAAACTGGCCCCCAAGCTGATACTGGCAATGGGAAATGGGTGCTGGTAGGATGAAGGGGGAGGGTGGGGAGGGAGGTAGCAGGGGGTCTAGAGGAGCAACCATGCAGGCTTGCTAGAAAAGGGAAGGAAGGAAATAAGGATCAGTGGTTCCATCAAACAGCCAGCCTCTCAGCTTAGGGTTCTCTCTCTCTCTCTCTCTCTCTCTCTCTCTCTCTCTCTCTCTCTCTCTCTCTCTAACACACACATACACACAGCTATGACCACATCATCCCCTCCAGCACAGAGCTCTCACACTCGTGCTCTCACATGCCTGCAAAGTAAAATAAATAGAGTACACTGAGTCCAGCTTGCATATTATTTAATGAAGGCAAAGTGTTTCAAGAGGCTCCCGAACGGTACAGCGGGTGAACTAAGGCCTGTCCAATGATATAAGTCATTCTTTGTTCATGCTCCTGTTTATACATTACATGGAAGTGTTTCTTTTTCAAACATTGTTTTAGAAACCAGATTATAAATGTAGAATATATTGATGTTTATTGAATATATCTGATATTTCAATGGACAAGATAACATGACCCTTGATTTTCAATGTATTTTTTTTACACATTAAGGTTAATGCAGAGCCACTTATACCAAGCTAACTGTGGCTGAGGGCCTTAGTTGTTGAAAAGTGTCTGTTAGCACAGACTGTGTGTGTTAAATCTGTGTTGGAGGACAATGCTGAAAGAGAAATCCCTGTTCAGAGAAATAACGCAGGAGAAAGAAAACCAAAGTGAGCAGAGCAGGAAAATGACACTTTTAATGTCTTCTTAGAATTTGCTGTATTTTTGGGCAATAGGTAATTCTGAACAAATTGTGCAAAAAAAAGGATTTAAAAAATGTAAGACATTGATAAACCATAGGTAGAAATGACATTTTGACACACAGTATTGTTCTGTCTTTCCCCAGTACCTGGATTTTCTTAATCTGAGTAAAAATACATACTACTGCCACCCCCTGGTACGGAGAGTTACTTAATACCACTGTCCGTCAGTCTGGACGCTGTCATGCTTGCTACTAGAGGTTGATAGAACTGCAGTGCAAACTCTTATAGAGCATCTCTGTACATTCTGTATATAAGCAAAAGCTGAGCCTCTCACTGTGCAGCATGATTAATCAGATGCTTGATTTGCTAGTACATCCCTGAGTAGTGAGCGACAAAGGGACCCTGTCAATCTTTTTCACAATGCGAATGCAGCCAGATGCGTTGTGAAGGGCGCCCACCCACACACAGCACGCAACACCGCTGAAATTCAAATATGAATCCTGCAGTACAGTTCACCTCTGCACAGGCACAGTGATGAAAGTCTGCAGTTGTGCAAATAATTTGTGTGAATATATTCAAGAATACTGTCAGTGGTTCTTAACATTTTACTGTTTCTCATAGGTTGTTTCACACACTGCCACTCCTAAGCTGTTGTGTGTCAACCTCAGGAACCAACAACAGAAGACGATATCCTGGAGCCTCTGAACACTCTCAACCATAATTCAATCATTTTCAGTCAATAACGAATATTAATTTTTAATCCCTGGGACCTTTGTAAGTCTTGTCAAGCTGTCTTCGGGCGCTTTTGATATGTGAGTTTTAACCTTCATAAAAGGCTTGAAAGGCTGCCAACAGGCTACATCTGTTCCAAGGGCAGGGTGATGGTGCTCCTGGATGCCTCTCTCCTCCTCACAATGAGGCAAAATCTCCTGCCTGGTGCCTGTCAGTGGCAAAAGGTGTCAGCACCACAATTAATCTCTTTAACAGAGAGCAGGGCGTCTCTTTGTTTATTCCACTCGTGCCTCTCTTCCCTTTTCTCCTCCCTGAGGCCCCTCACACAGTCTTATCAGGGCCACTGAACTAGGCCCTTATTTCCTTATCGGCCTGTCATGGCTGACCATGGCCCCTTGAGTAAGTGCGCTGAAGGAAATGGTGAAGTAAAAGCGTTACAAACGGCTAACCCTCAGACTTCCACGAAACGGCTTATCTGACAAGAACGGCTGACCTTCCGCCCTCCACCACACAGCTCAGGAATGACCAGATCTTTCCCCTTACCACCTCCTCCTTCATACTCTTTCTATCCCTGTCCTCTTTGAACCGTAAATAACCTCTTCCTCACAGTACTATGAGCCTCTTAGAACTTCCTCTCTTTTCCCTGACACATATATAAACACACGTCTCTCATATACCAACTCCTTTTCTCAAACACAGCAAATAAACAGCTTGATACCAGTCAGAATTGTGGTAGAATATAAGAATAAAATGGGACGCATAGTGAGCAGTAAGAAAGCAGGACATCCTCTGGTGAATTCTGAGCCTCTGCTCGCAGATAAAGGCATGGAAATGAAGGGCAAGTCGACAGAGCTGTAAATACAGGCAGCCCAAGCACAGATCAGGAGAAATCCCCTGCTTCAATTAGGCATTCGCTGCCTTTCGCTCTCTTCTTAACTTCTCTTTTTCCCACTGTCTGATTAGAAATGCATTCCTGGATTGCTCTGGCAAAAGCAAAAAGAGTAATATAAAAAAAAATTGGGAGGCTGTGAATTAATCCACTGGCTCATAAGTCAAGCCCAGGAAAAGGATCAAGACAATTGACTTTAGAATGAATTTTTAGTAATTAGAAAAAATAAAGAATGAAAGAAAGAAAGAAAGAAAGAAAGAAAGAAAGAAAGAAAGAAAGAAAGGAAGAAAGAAAGAAAGAAAGAAAGAAAGAAAGAAAGAAAGAAAGAAAGAAAGAAAGAAAGAATCTGAGAAAAACACCTGTTTTGCACTATTGCTTTTTTGTTTATTTCTCTGTTTTTTGTTTTTGGTATTTGTCCAAAAATTAAATACACACATTTTCTTGTGTAAATGTAATTTACTATTTAGTTTTGTATGTTTCGTATGTACTGTATATATTTTGTATTGAGTTTATATAATATTGGACACAATACACATCATAGTTAACTAATTAAATCTGAGGTAAGTGGAAAATTGTAAATTAAAATTTTTGGCACAACTAATTCTTTAAAGTGGCCCTCCATAGTGAGCTTTATGTATTGAATGAAGTTATAAAAATAGAATATATTTTAAGTCCATAAAATACAACGTGGCAGATCTCACCTTTGTGATTATAGTGACATAGGCCATGTAATGTGTAGGTCACTGTGTGTGCGTGTGTGTGTGTGTGTGTGTGTGTGTGTGTGTGTGTGTGTGTGTGTGTGTGTGTGTGTGTGTGTGTGTGTGTGTGCGTGCGTGCGTGCGTGCGTGCGTGCGTGCGTGCGTGCGTGTGTGTGTGTGTGTGTGTGTGTGTGTGTGTGTGTGTGTGTGTGTGTGTGTGTGTGTGTGCGTGTGTGTGTGATTGATCGAGTCTGCATCTGATGGGGCCTAAGGTCATGGGGCTGTCTCTTCGTGTGTCTCAGGCAAAGATCTGGTGCTGGCTGTCTGCCCTGTCCCTCCACGGTCAAGGCCACTCATTAGACTCAAAGGGGCAGGAGGAAACTGGCTAGACAGGGCCTCACAGGGGGACAGATATTGATCAAGAATCAAACATACTTACACACACACATGCACACACAAAGGATGAAATCTGAATTAAGGGTTGTAAATTGGGGAAAGAGGACAAAATCAAGACAGAGAGGGGGCTGTATAATGAAATGGAAGACTGTATGTGATCAATACTACCCAAGATTTTCTCCTTTCTCTCTTTCAATTGTCATACAATTAAAATAGTCACCAGCTTGTGTGAAAATCCTGGGCCAGATTTTCAAGCATTATGAAGCAGAACTTAGTAGGATGAAAGGGTCCAGTGTGTTTTTATTTTTTATTGTATTTTTTAAATAAATCTGAACATAAAAACTGTCCTTGGTCTGACAGCCAGGCTGGGGGCAGGTCAAAAAGAGAGACAGATAGAGAGATGGAGAGTTCATGGTTGTTTACATCATAACAAACAGGTCTGCTGTAAATACAAAAGCATGCACAAGCACACATTGATATGCACACACACACACACACACACACACACACACACACACACACACACACACACACATTGGAAGTGAAGTTCTTCACCTGTCACAGTCAGAGGGGTAATGAATGACAAGGCCACACACTTTACAACACACATATTGACTTATTTACTATTTTATAGATGTACAATTTGGCAGACTTTCACATGTGCTTTATTTCTTAGTTTGTCATAGATTTTGCACGTACTCTAGCTGTACAGTTATTAGAATGAAGTCAGTCTTTAGAATATTTTTACAGCAACAAAAAGTATTTAAAGCATGTTGAAGGTCAGCCTCCGCGGTCCACATAACCTACACAGTAAAAACCAAGGCCACTCATACACACCGCAGTGTTCCGCACCAAACACTGCGTATAATCCAGGATTGAATATTACATATACAACTATAACGCTTGTAAATATATAACACTGATATTTACATGCAAATATTTAATTAACAGTATATTTTACTATTATTATTCAATTAGAGAGAAGATACTAGATACATGGACATCTAGCATGCTCTACATGTACAACCACTGATAAGCCTGGCGAGATACTCATGTAAAATCCCTCTCCTGACCTTCAGCATCTGCTTGGACTCATTTTTTCCTTTTTGTATGGAATGTCACACAAACCCGTCTTCATCTTCAGCACAGTTTTCATGGACATTTAAAGGGCTGTTTGCGCATGTTGAGGTGTTTGGACAATAGGTATTCATTAAGTGCCAGTGTGCAGATCTGTTTTGTCTGCAAGAAAAGATAACAAAGGAACATGGCAACCCACTTCTGCATGCTCTAAATGAACAGCAAGGACAGAATGGCAGTTATGCATTCAAAGGTGTCACCACCTTTTCTATTTTTATTTGCAGGGTGAGTCTTCATATTTTTCTTCATATTTGTTTGGGGGTGAAGGGGGTGGGATTTCCATTAGTGTTGTTTTAAATGGACAAGAGGGCCAAAAGCAATGATGTCAGAGAATGTGAGGTGCATTTTGTGTCCTGCTGCATACCTCGCCTTCACAGACAAATTGATTTGCAAAGGTTCAGGCCTGGCAGCTTGGGCCTCTTTGCATACGGAATGCTCCCTCTGACACAATGAAAAAAGAGTAGAGGAAGGAGAAAGAAAATAGGGAAAAAAGAGTCCTCTGGCCGGGCGAGACACCCAGCAGGACAGCGGGGACTGGCCGGTTCAAAGTCCACAGTGTGATCCCCCCCTTCAAGAACCCCCACACCCCCAAGGCCCCTCGCACCCTCCCTTACTGGCCCCTCGTCTGGTTTGAAAGGTCAGTTCATGTCTGGGAAAGAAGTCTCGGGATCCCCTTCTTTATTAAAGGTCACTAGTATTCAACAGCACTTAACACACTGCCGGCCCAGCCAGCCAGCCAGCCACCCATTATGGTGGGGGATGAGGAGAGTTGGAACATTGGAAATTGGGCATGGACAGACATCAGGGAAAAGATTGGGATGTTATTTTTTCTGCTGGGAGAGGTTAACTTTGGGGTTTTAAAGTTCTAGCTAGGTTTTTCTGATGGAAACATTTATTTTCAAGCAAGATATAGATAATATAATAGCAATAATATTCACTGAAGATTATTCATTTATTATTATTCTATTTACATTAAAGGTCTTCTGGTCTAACATTAGCAGTAGATAGTGATTACCGATGTCTAATTTTTAGCAAACTGTCATGTAGATGTAGTTGAAACGACACTGTCGTCAGGAGATCATGGTCTAGAGTAGAGTATTTGTACAATGGAAGAAGACATAAAGGAATGGCAAGGTTTCCCACCTTGTATCCTGTCTAGCCCAACAGATTTATGCAGGGTGGTCAGCTGGAGCAACAGCGACCAGGCTGGGCCCAGTTCCCTCACAGTGAGGGGGAGACAGGGGCAGGAACCCTCTCATTCTCATGTTAAATGCTTTTCACATTAGGCCTCCTTTTCTGCAAGTCCTCATTAGGTATGCTTGCTCCAGAGCTGGCTCCATTTCATCAAGCGGCTGTATTATTACAATAATCATCACCACTACCTCAATCATGTTTGCAATAATTTCCTAAATCAAGGGCTCTTTTGCGAACCGACAGAGCTCCTGATTCACTAAGGGCATTTGTACTCAGTAAGAAGAAGGCGAGTCAACAAGGGAAGGCCCCGTTTTCTTTTTTTTCCTAAGAAGAGGGACTTAAATTATAACTCAGTGAGACATGGAAGAGGAGAAAATTGTGTAATTCAATGCCGAATTACCATTGTTTCTACACCAAAGTCTTTATCAATTGTTCCTTTCTCAGCATACATGTCAAAGATGAGTGGAAAGCCAGATGTCCAGTGTCTTGTCTGGAGTCCAGAGCTTAATGTGAGTGAAGATACAGAAAATTCAGACAGACTTTTGCTAGCGATGACTACTATCCCATCTAGACTGCGTCTCACAGAGCTGCACCTGGATTTAATGGAGCCTTCTTTATAGATGTCCCATAAACCATGGGGCATGATTTCAAAATACATTTCATGAAGTGCATGGATATGCCGACAGGATAGTAAAACAGATATGATTATGCCTCTGCAAACTCTTTTTTTTAAAGATTGATACTGCGCATAAATCCAGGAGGGAGGTTTTTCTCTCCTCTTCTGTTGCTTTGTCCTCAAACAGGACACTTGGATAAACCATTGAGAAAGTTTTTCATCCAAGTAGACAATGTTGATGAGTTATAGTCCATTAGCTCTAGAGTCAAGCTGAAGGACATTTAAGATATCATTTTGTGTCGCCACTCAGGGACCTGTCAAAGGATGAGAGACAGCACTGTGTTGGTGTGCATATTTGCAGTGGCAGATGGCTCTAAATTGAATTAAATTGCAGTGTTAATAAGAATAACTTTTCCTCTGTGTCCTTGGGGAGGGACAGTCTGGAGAATTCCACCTTAACATTCCACCTTTAAAAAAACATCCTTAAACAGATTTTAATGGGTGACCTTGTCTAGATCTGCCTTTCTATCACTTGGCCTCCAACTCAAGCCACTGGCATCAGGATTTTCTTTCATTTTTTCCTTTCCTCTACAAAACCCCCCCTCCTGCATGTCTGTGCAAGTGTGATTGTGTGTGAGGGTGCGTCCTGGTGTGTATGTCTCTGAGTGTGTCTGTGTCCATGCGATTGTCTGATGGGGTGTGTCTGGGTCTCACCCTGGGTCATGATGAAGTGTCTGGTCTCTCAGGCTGGGCGTCTGTGTAAGAGTCTGGTCTAGAAGGGGGGTTGTTTCCATCCATTCCATCTCTCCCTTGGCCCAGGGAGAGAGTGCACCCAGGCTAGCCAGGTCAACCCTGTCCTCCCCCACTGTCGCGCACCACACACTCTTGATACTAACTATTAACACCTTACTCCTCAACTACCACCATGACCATGTACATAATGCACATAGATGCCCATTGGTAGTGGAGCAGAGTGACTGCGAATATTATGAAAGACATATAAATGTCCAAACCTCAAACACAAACTAACGTTCCTGTCTCCTCAACATAACCCCCCCATTCCTATTCCTAACCGACGCCCAGCCCCCTTCCCAATCCTACTAAGGATTATTTTGTATAATGATGAATAATTTATGAAAATCTTCCCCCTGGCTCTCAACAGCGCCTCTCAATTGGCCTTGGCATTAAGCCATTCATTCCTCTGTCTGGGATGGGAGTCACTCATAAGCAACCGCATAATAAAATCTCATTTTCCCTCCTAAAAGCAAATGATGCCATGACTTCAAATCTTATGAATAATTTCTAAATATGGAAACACTCTACCTTTTGTGAGCTGCAAACTGGGACAGTGAAAGTCTAATAATCACTTTTTTTAAACTTTCACTTAACATTTTTTGTATCACTTTCAGTTCTTTAAAAAAAAATTTTTCAAGGTTTTCTTTGTTTGTTTTAAACTGATGATGAGACATGAAAATGTTATTATGGCACTGTGTGGAAACAAGTGTCACCTATCTACAGTGGTGGTGAGACACCAGAGACATTGCAACAAGACCAAGACCAGAGCGAGACACAAGCGGGAGACATGAGACAGCGGTGAGACGTGTGTGTGACAGGAAAGGAACTAAAGAAGAAAGACATAGTGTTATCTGAAGCAGCAAAGCCCTCTCTGGCTGCAGGGATCTTTGATGGTGGAAATCAATAGATACTCAGAACACAGTGGCATAACCTTGTCAGGGCCGAGCAAAGGTATACTGGCTAAAATAGCAAGAAGGAGAAAAGAGAAAGAGAGAAGCAGAGAGAAGGGGAAGAGATGGGATGTGAGTGGAGGGAGGAAAGTAGTGGGGTGACAATGGAGGAGAGTAGTGTCATATGGCCACCCACAGCAGCTTAGCGTCTGAGTGGCCAATAATCATGGTCTTACAAGGCTTTTTAAAAGCCATCTACTGACGCGGCTCATCTGACAGTGACCACAGCAGAGCAGCCAACTGATCCCATGATACACACATGTACTCTCATACAGTACAAAATGAAACAGCCATATTATTAGAATCAGGGCAGCATAGGACACCTCAAATACACACACACAAACATAAAGGAACAGAGACAGAAATCAATGTCAGAGCAAAGAAAAAAACATACATGATGCTGTGGTAAACATAGTCCAAGTTCAGTTGTCCCCTAACATGAAAACATCTTCACACACAAACGTCTGTTACAGCAACCTTACAGCACAGAGTACAGAAGAGTTAGGTTGCATGGCCCTCATGACCTAGTCCTTAGGTGCCACTGGAACAGACATGAGCACATGTCCAGAATGTGTGTGGGGTGAGAGAAAGAGGCCAGCGCTGGTGCCAGGCGCACTGATTTTGACCCAGCTGACCATGTCACTCAGGCCGTTTTCAGTTTTACAGATCACTGCAGGTCAACAAACACAGACCTGAGGACTTTGAGACCTGATTTCTGACCACTTGTTCACTCACACACTCGCATACAAGCTTTTAGGGTTAGGGAGTTAACTTTAAACTAAAATTCCAAAGACATTAATTGAATGTATTGTATTTATTGAAACAAATAACACAACAAAACAATTTTAAAAATAATAAAAGTAATAGAAAAGAGTGAGACCCCACTGCAATTGTGTATTATCCATCTCCTTGTAAATATATTTAGATGTACACCAATAGATTTAAAACAGAAACAGAAATATAGAAAATAATAATAATAATAATAATAATAATAATAATAATAATAATAATAATAATAATAATAATAATTAAACCTAGGTAGCATGTTGGCACAGCAGGTAGCAATGTTACCTCACAGTGCCCAGTTTGATTCTCGTCTCAAGTTGCTGTCTGTGTGGGGCTTTACATGTTCTCATCATAGTTGTTTGGTTTCCTTCGTGGGCTTAGTGGGTAGCACGTTTGCCTCACACCTCCAAGGTCCGGGTTCGATTCCCGCCTCCGCCTTGTGTGTGCGGAGTTTGCATGTTCTACCCGTGCCTCGGGGGTTTCCTCCCCCAGTCCAAAGACATGCATGGTAGGTTAATTAGCATCTCTGGAAAATTGTCCGTAGTGTGTGATTGCGTGAGTGAATGAGAGTGTGTGTGCGCCCTGCGATGGGTTGGCACTCCATCCAGGGTGTATCCTGCCTTGATGCCCGATGACGCCTGAGATAGGCACAGGCTCCCCGTGACCCGAGGTAGTTCGGATAAAGGGGTAGAAAATGAGATGAGATGAGATGGTTACTGTAAATTAATTATTAGATAAATCTGTCTCTAAAAATAAAATAAAATTTAAAATAACAATAATGATAATATAAAAATCCACCCCATCACAAAGCAAGCTTAATTTTAAAGAATTCTTGTCTGTGATCTAGTAAATCAGTACAGATGTATTAATTGATAGCAACTTAAAAAAAAAGTTCAAGCCGCTCTGGATTTGGGCATCTGTGAAATGCCGTAAATGCAATGTAAATGATATTTTTGCATGTTTGCATGTACAAACATTTACATTTACTCATTTGATACCTGTATCCAAAGTGAGTCACACTTCAACTGAGCAGATAAAGGTTGTGGATCTGACTAAAGAACCCTTTTGATGGTGATACCACAACATTTTGATCAAACTGCTGAGTCAGGTAAATTAAATAACGTCATGCCCCATTAACCCACACTTCAGATGTGTTTCCCTCTTCCTGATTAACAGCAATACTTATACAGTACAGTAAGTATTGAAAGGCATGCTGTAGTGTGTGTGTGTGTGTGTGTGTGTGTGTGTGTGTGTGTGTGTGTGTGTGTGTGTGTGTGTGTGTGTGTGTGTGTGTGTGCGCGCGCGCGTGTGTGCGCACGTGTGTGCGTGTGTGTGCGTGTGTGTGCATGTGTGTTTTAGTTAACACTGCTGGTTTGGCTCCAATTCCAAGAGGAAACGTGACCACAATTATAGGTGCTGATGGACTGCTACCCTTCTTTTTTAGCTTTTTATCCTTATTTGCTTTTATGTTTGTCCGTCGTTAGTCACTTTTCCTTTCTCTCTTGTTTTCATATTGTGACAGGGCACGGGGCTGCCTTTGCCTCCAGGAAATAGCAGGCGATTTGCAGCAGCTGTGACACACAATAATTCAACAAATTCACTTACTGAATGACAACGGCTTTGTTGACAAGCCAATTCAATTAACCAGTGAAACCAACAGGAGTAACACACACAGGCAAGCAGACCCAGGGTCTTTTTCTCTTTTTATTTTTCTCTTCCTTTCTGTTTTCTAGTGACTCTCTCTCTCTGCCCAAATGAGAACATGGCTGTGTGCCTGTGTGGCTGTGTGTTTGGCACCTACAGAGGAGGGCCGAAGCTCTGGCAATGTTGTAGTCAGTGAGCAAGCTCAATATACATGAGTGAGAGAGAGAAAGAGAGAGAGAGAGGCAGAGAGAGAGGCAGAGATAACGTGTACTGTGTAATGTTAATTAATAATAGTCTCTCACTCTAGTTCAGTAGTAATGGTGACTGCACAATTCCAGCATGACTCTGACCCTAGTTCAGACAGCCCGGCCTGCCAGCTTGACCCAACTAATGACGGAAGAGCACTGCGGGCTGCTATTATAGCCTGATCAATCATCCCATGGTCCCATGCAAAATGCATTGCGCTTGTCTTAGCTAATGTATCGATATCGGACCTGAGGAGACAGCTTAGCCAGACCTGCTCGCTTGTTAGTTTAATTATTTCCCCAACTCTAATATCCTGTCCGTAACATGCACATGGTGAAGCGTTAGTCATTTTGTCACATTTTTACTTTAGTTCACTGTCTTCTCTCTCATATCTTATTCATTCCCTTTTTGGCCCTATGGTCAGGCAGACCATTCTACTGAGCTGAGCTGACAGCCCTGACTAATGTGTGCCTTGACTTTTTGCACACATACTCACACCTACCCACTAGACACATATGCACACATGCATAACTCTTTTACATCAACAGTGTTTTCACCAAAAAAAAAAAAAAAAAAAAAAATGCTACTAGTCTGAAACCATTCATCATTTAATCACCATAGAGGTTGAATATTCAAGAGGTTGAATATTCATCTTTAAAAGGTCATGTTGGCTCAGGATCTAGAGTCTGTCCTGGAAACACTGGATGTTTTCTGGATTACTCCTTAGATCTGATGCTTGTCAATCATGGGGATCCAAACACACACATTTACACACTAATTCATAACCAAGGGCAATTTAGAGTAACCTACTGACATTTTTGGGGATGTGGGGACTGGATCTTACTAAATGCTGCAACTCTACCCACAGCACTACCATGCTGCCAGAACTTATAATTTTGTATGACCACCACAACGATCTGAGAAGTCCAGGAGCTATAGGATTTTGGAAAATCAATTGGAAAGACAATTATGAATCTGCGGCCTGAGGAAGAAACAATGTTTTAATAGTAATTGCTACACACCGAACAGAAAATGCATCGATAATTATAGGGTTAATATTATGCACCCTTTCAGGAGCTACACACTTAAACAGTTAAACACAATTAAACAATTATCTTGTGCATTATCATTGCAGGATGTTGGTGCAGTGTGCTGATTTTTCTCATTAAAGAATTTTTGCATTCTTCTTTTTACAGTAAAGATGAAACTGTCAATTGCAGTGACCAAGTAAAAGCTATATTGTTCTATATGTTGTTAATGCTAACTGATGAAAAGCAGGTAAAAGAAATAACAACATGCATCTCTCATGTTCACAAAACCTTTGATCTGTGGATTCTGATGTTTCATGAGACATTACGTAGTGCAGTTGATTCTACTTTAACAGACACAGAGTAGAAAACTGACTCCACTAACAAGATGCCTTCAGGTTGCTTTTGGTTGCAATAACTGTAAAGGATGTTAGGGATTAACATTTTATAAAATTCCCAAGAAACCATGGCATCATATTAAATGGATTGCCACCATGAAGAGGTGAACTTAAACAATATTTAAATCTCCACATAAACAGAGGAATTTACGCATGGCTATGTTGGGATATGTATCTTGGAAGCACGTATTTTTAACATTAGCAAAGCTTAGCAGCTTTAATGACAGATTTTATGTATATTTTGGTCAGTTTTCTGCCAGTTTCAGAAGTTTGGGGAAAGTACATAAGGAGCACAGCGTTTCAATGACTTTGTTGAGGTACCATTTATGCTTTTCCCAGGGAAGGTGAGAAATCTTTAGTCATCTAGATTCTAGCTTGTTACAGAAGTCTCAAACAAGCCCAAAATTCGGTTGCAAATATGATGTATAACAGAAACAATATAAGATGGAAACACATGGATTGTATGTGAATGATTTTCCAAAATGCAGTATATTCTCAATGCCATAGAAACACCTTGTACAAGCTGTTATTATTGTACTAGCAAATGTCCAAATGATTTATGAGATGGTTTCACTATTCAACTGGTGGAAATGAAAACTGGTTCTTAAAACTGGTTCTGTTTGCTGGTCCTCTAACTGCCTGTCAGAGTAAAAGAGATGTCACTGAGTTCCTGAGTAGATCCTAGGTGGTTAAGTTAGTAATCATTGTGGTATTTGAACCTTTTGACACAGTCGCAGTATACATTTGAAACAACTGCACAGGGGGGGTTGAGGTGTCCAGAGAATGGGAGTGTTTGAACATGGCATTCTTCCAGTCCATTCATGCTTCCTATATGAAGGAATGAGGTATCTGCAGAGTAAATTCAATAGAAGGTTATATTATCGTCAGCAATCATTTTTAGCTTTATAGGAAAGATAATACATTGATTCAAAAAGATACATAACATATCATTGGTTACAGTATATTTTCTAGATTACATATTGGAAGCATAAATAGCATTTAAAACAAAGATAAGATTGAGGTCTCTCAATTGGCACCTTTTTTTGGTGTTATGTAATAAACAACATACCATATGATTCAAAATGGCTCCCATGATACTGAGTCTGGGATCAAATCGCTGATTCTCTCTCAGTACTCTCTCTTCATGATCTTGGTCAGGACAGTTGATGCCATGACATGTTTTTTTTTTCACAGAATGTTTGTTGTTCTCAGCAGAAAAAGGGACGGGATGTTAGCAGAGTATGCAGCCCAATTCCAGAATTCTTCACACTTTCTAGCCAACAGAGCTTAATCGAATTAAGCGTTACATGAAATGTAGTTTATTGCTTTCAATCCCCAAGCATGCCTTTTGAGTACACCATGCTCACCTGTGCTGTGGATTCTCAGTGTTATTCAGGGTTTCTTTGCTGGAAGGTCTAATACAGTCCCAGGCTCAAGAAATTGATTTACCTGCCTTTTGTATCCCAGAACATGATCTGTGTTTGTTAAGTTTTTTCTTTGTTTTGCTTTGGGTTTTTTTTTTTTTCCAATTTACTTGTCCTTTGCTTTGAGGTGGCCCAAACTATGAGAAAAGTTTGTGCCAATTAACATAGCTGGAGAGCTCGAGGATCAAGGCAAATCCAACACAATGCTCCATGTAGCTCCTGGGCTTCACATTGTGGGCATGCACACTGCTGGTGCTGTGGTGTCAATTGCCATTCAAGAGGACTGTGATCAGCAGGACTACACTGATATGAGCACAGCTACAAATCTCAGAGGACTCAGCTGCGTTTGTATTTTTGGTTTCTTTTAAAATGATTTGGGGCTCCTGAGTTGTGCAACTCTCCAAGCACTTGCCGTACTGTCAAGAGATTGCGAGTTTGAATCCCAATGATTCCACAGCCATTCATGGCCTGGAGTCCAAGAGCATAATTGGCAATGCTGTCTGGATGGGAGGAACACTAGCTAATTGTGGGGATCTGTTCGCTCAAATATATATGAAGGGGTAGTTAGTGGTAGCTGTCATGCTATAATCGAGAACTAGCTAGTGGGCAAAAATTGGCACTCAATAAATTACAACTTTAAATGGTATAATCTTAGAAGAATACACCATCATCTCCAAAAATGAATACAACACATCATTAGTAGTGATAATATTCACATGTTGAAGAGCTGGGTCATTTGGTTGAGGCCATAAATGATTTCTTGGTTTCTTGTATTTTTTATTGTATAGGTTTTATTGAATACAGCTTTCTTGTTGATTGGTGGAGTATGTTGTTTCTCTCTCTGCTAGTTGTGGAGAGAGGAGAGATTAATAAAGAGCTGGTAATTTAAAAAGCAGGCATGCATATCTTGGGCTGGCTATGACACCCCTCTGTCCTCTAGTCTCTCTCTCCCTCTCTCTCCCTCTCTCTCCCTCTCTCTCTCTCTCTCTCTCTCTCTCTCTCTAACTCTCTCCCTCCCTCTCACTATATGCACACCCATTTTTCTTTTTCTGTTCATTTCCTTTTCCTCTACCAGACAATCAATTTCTGCCTCAGGCATAGCACAGCATACCTCTCTCTCTCTCTCTCTCTCTCTCTCTCTCTCTCTCTCTCTCTCTCTCTCTCTCTCTCTCTCTCTCTCTCTCTCTCTCCATCGTTCCCTCTCCTGGTCAGACAACTGGAGCTGACCTTTTCACCGAATGCCGTTATTAGAGAAACTGACATTCAAACCCCAAGCCCAGAGGACAGGGGAGTTGTGGTGGCAGTCCCCCAGTCTCCCTCTCCACTGCTCCAGGCTCACCCATGACCTCCTACTCCACACTGTGCATCCACATGCCAATCACCTGCCATCTCCCAGAATGCACTACAGCTTTCCCAGTACATGTACGAAGTGTTTCTGCCCAACTGGGCAATGCATGCAGGATCATGTGACTGTAACGATCACATTATACTATATACAGCATAGAAAGGAATTGTATGTAATTGGCATGAGACAGATTTTTATTCCACACCAGGTTAATGCTTTCGGTTTCTCTAATGGGTGTTTCCTTTCCAGAAATCTTTCCCTCTATGGGCTGTGACACACCAAGCTGACATTTAAGAACTAGCACCAACCGAGGCAGACTGATGATTGCCTCCTGTTGCTTCAGTTCTTCTTTTAAAAAGTTGGACTTGAAAAAAGAATCAAAGGTTACAGCTAATGACCTACATGTGTTACATGGTGGAAGTAGTCGGTATCATCCTACAAAAACATCACAGAAAAACATTTGTCCCAATTCACATACTACTTAATACTAGTATAAAATAGCATGCTTCCTAACAGTATCATTATCTATAGTGCTGACCTATTTTGTCATACTATTTAGTACAATCATATGCAGAATTGGACAAAGCCAAACCCACTATTCACTATGAAGCTGTATAATAACTATGTCCAGGTGGGGAATTGCTGAAAGTTACATCAGATGAGAAAAAATTAAGAAATAATGAGAAAAGGTTCCGAAATCTGATTATCGTTTTAATATTGTTTGCTTGTTTTTCTGTATTTCTTCTCATACATTGATAAGCTAGACTGGACAGCCAATCAGAGAACTCTTTCTTGCGACCCTTTACAGCTCATTCAACATGTTCAGTCAGCACTGACAGGCTTTGACAAGGGCTGACTAGTGCCAACAGCAGGTGACTACTGGCCCTAGTACCTTGTTCTTTTGTCACAGTTGGGTAAACCACATGAGAGTGATTGAAATGGAGAAAAGAAACAGAAATAAATGTAATCAAGACTGTTCTTTTAGAGTTCTTGTTAAACATTAATCACTACAGGAGATTATTGGGCCCTAGTTATAGGAGGAAATGTAAAATGAAGAGAGAGCTGTGTTAGGCATGAGGAAAAAAAGGAAGGATTTTTTACACCAGCATTGCTGTTTATTGACTGACTGGATGAGATGCAGATACAGGCAATTTGGACAGCTCTACGGCATTAGAGAATGAAAACACACTTTCTCCCTAATTATTTGGCCTTTGCCTTGGCAGACTAGGGTTATGATAATTTTGTTATTTTTAGGTAATTGTTTCCAGTGTGCAAGTTCAGTGACATAAAAGGGCTTGCCATGTTTTTAATCTAGAGGACGACGGTTTAAAAGGAACGGCGATGTGCTCTAATGACATGAGAGCCAATCATCTGCTCACTTTTCACACAGGAGGCAAAGCAAATAAACCACACTGGGCTGGATTGCTTCTCTCCCTAAAACAGGCTCTTTGAGAGGTTGTTGTGTGAGCATGTGTGATTCTTTGTGTGTGCATTTGTGTTAATGTGAGTGTGAGAGAGAGAGGAAAAAACAGACAATGAGTGGTTGTGCATGGCCTATGTGCATGTGGATACATGCATGTGTGAGTGTGTGTCTTCCACCATTTAATTTTGAGTGTAGAAGAGCAGTAAAGCAGGTATGAGAGGAGGCAGGGTGTGGTCTAGGCCAGTCAAGCAGGTCAAGCATGTGACCAGTGCCGGAGGTGGAGGGTGTGGAGCAAACCAGAGATTCTGGGAAAAGCGTGAGAGAGATAAGCAGAGCAGGGGCCAAAAGGCTCTGAGCCAGCGTCAGGTACAAAGTATGCCTGGGGGCAGACAACCAGAGGTAATACACCACAAACACCTTCAGGTACATTTCTCTTGCTCTCAAACAACACATAATGTACTTTCTCAGCTTGTTCAGTTTAACTGAACAGTCTCTGCATGCAGACTGAGTACACAAGGATTTAGAATCCGCAAAAGCAAACTTATTAGACACACAGAGCATTTTAAATATTACAAAAGAACTTACAAAAGCTTTATGCGCCAAAAATATATTAGAATCTAGCCTTACCCACTAGTGTCCTGCATTGCACTAACTTTCTCACCTTATTCTTTTCTTCCTCTCCTCTTCTATTCTATTTATTTCCCCTTTTCTTCCCTGCCAAAACTCTTCTAGCCTTAAGTCAGGGCTGATTTCTCTTATTCCAGTACCATCGATACATACAAAATAGAGACATGGATGAGAGAACAAAAGAGAGAGATGGAGCATTTAGTACAGAAATAATTAGGATGTGTAGGACACATAAAAGGCACACCATAGAAAGGTTAAAAATTACCCAAGCTGTAAGCCTAAAGGCTTACCTGAGTTTAACAAGCTTTTTTAAAATGAAGAACATGCTGCAGTGCAGGAAAGTGAGTAACACAGTGTTGGCATCACTTGTTGGGTTAGAAGGAACAGCAGATGCTGATGATGAAGTCTCAATCCAGTTTTAATAGTCTTAATAAATAACATAGCAAACAAATAATGGTTATGATGAGCAGATGTATCCAAATTTGGGGAATTTGGTACACGGCTCCTCCCTCTCTACTCTGGTCCTCCTGGGTTCCGGAATGTTGACCAAACTGACCCAAGCCATTTAGCATGATAAGTAATGGACACCTGTGCCTACCCCCAGCATTCCTCACAAGGCCGGGAGCACCAAATGATACAATCACTGACTCCAAACACAGCTCACCAGAGCGGGAGTACAGAGGTCAGAGAGTGCACACACACACACACACACACACACACACACACACACACACACACACACACACACACACACACACAGGCACACATGCACACATACATACATAAACACACACCACCTTTAGCAAGCACAACTTTGACATAATGTCAAAGGTAAACATAAGTAGAAAAACACTAAAGGCATAGACCATACATGTATTTAAACACACAACAAAAACACACACATAAAGCAGGTGATAGTACTGTGTGTGTGTGTGTGTGTGTGTGTGTGTGTGTGTGTGTGTGTGTGTGTGTGTGTGTGTGTGTGTGTGTGTGTGTGTGTGTGTGTGGGTGTGTGTGTGTGTGTGTGTGTGTGGGTGTGTGTGTGGGTGGGTGTGTGGGTGTGTGTGTGTGTGTGTGTGTGTGTGTGTGTGTGTGTGTGTGTGTGTGTGTGTGTGTGTGTGTGACTCTGTGAGCATTTGCACGCACACATGTTTATGCACGTGTTCATGTGCATGCGCGTGTGTGTGTGTGTCTGTGTGAGTGTCTGTGTGGCTGAATGATTAAAACTTAAGGGAAGTGCTCCGAAGTGTGATAGATATCCCTCATCTGTCAGAGATCACTGCTCTGGCTGGTCAGTGCTAACCTGACCTTGGCTTTGTCATGTCTCTCACACCCTTGTGTACATACACACACACACACACACACACACACACACATACACACACACACACACACACACACCACAGACAACACATTAGCCGTCAATCCACAATAATTGCGGAAATTGTACTGCTTAAAATGAACGTTTACTTATTCTTCTAATATGAAATCATTTATGAATTTGACTATATTGAAATTATTTTAACTTCTTAAGATGACATACAGTATTTTGAAGTGTAAGCCTGAAAGTTGTAAGTAAGTTGGGAAAATTATAATAATTGAAACAAAAGAAGATGATGTGTGGAACCTCATCCAGGGATGGTATAAATCCTCTTAACGCATGTGTATGTGTTAATGATTTTTTTTTTATTATAAAGACAATTTGTGACTTTTTTGCATCTGCAGAATTTCATTTTCCAGAGGTTCAAAAGTATAACAATGACAAGATCAAATCTAGCTCAATAAACCCAAATGTTAATAGGGCCTCTCCTTCTTTCAGAAGCTTATGTTGAGCCAGACATATTGTAGTGCATGAAAGGGTAAGAAAGACTTAGGTTCAACTTGATCATGTAGCGTGCCGAGTTCAAAACATGCCCCTTGGATGAGCAAACATGCTAGGTGGGGGCTGTCTGTGTGGGATGGGTTTTTTGGTTGGGGTGCAGGGGATATATGGCGGAGGGGGGCTCCATAATCCTTCCCCCAGACTCAGACATACAAGTTCCTTCAGACACTTCCTTTAGAGAGGGCCGCACCAGAAAAGGTGTTCAGTCATGTGAAACCTAATCTGCAACCCTGCCACCACTGACCTCTCACCCCGACTGCCTTTAGCCTTAGAGCGAGAGAGAGGGTGTTGAGTGAGAAGGAGAAGAGGGACTAAGAGGTAGAGGAGAAAAGGACAGAGAGAGGGAAAAGACCTTGAAGTTGTAAAATGAAGATGCAATGCCCTTTTGGAATTTGTTACAGGACAGGGAAAATGCTCGCAGCGCATTTTTAGTGTATTCTTTCATTTGTGCATGTTTCTGTGTGTGTGTGTGTGTGTGTGTGTGTGTGTGTGTGTGTGTGTGTGTGTGTGTGTGTGTGTGTGTGTGTGTGTGTGTGTGTGTGTGTGTGTGTCTGTGTGTGTGTGTGTGTGTGTGTGTGTGTGTGTGTGTGTGTGTGTGTGTGTGTGTGTGTGTGTGTGTGTGTGTGTGTGTGTGTGCATACACTGGAGAGCAAGTGCCAAAACAGTCTGAGGCTGCAGACAAAGTGCATGGGGGTCACCTTAACACAAAACAGTGTGTGTACTAGACATAACATGCAGCCGGCATTCCCTAGCTGAGACATGGCCATGCTGCTCCTCTCCCTCTCCCCCCTGCAGCCATTATCAACTGGGCTAAAAACCTCTGTGGCTCAACTTTAGCTGTCCTCTATGATTACCTGTTTTTTCTCCACTTTTCCATAGCGAAGGTGACCCTGCCGGTTCGGCTCCGCAGCAGCAATTAACCCGGGCTGCCCCATGTCCTTTCCTCAGCTGAGCAGGAGCGACACGTGTTAGCAGTGGTCACAGACAGGCTTAGCCGAGTGTAAGTGTGAGTGCATGCATTGTATGTAAGAATGCCTGATTGAGAACTTTACAATCACAACCTCAACACAAACTATGACAGTGTTGTGAGAAAACCGATAATACTTTTCTTAAAACTACCAGTCAAACCAGATCTACACACACATGAACAACTTAAATTTTTGTAGCCATATGTACTACAATTTGATTTACTACCAATAGCTAGTTATAGTCTAGTAGATAGAGCAAAGAAGTGAGAGCTTTGTCTTCTCAGGCAACAGTCCTGACTCTCTGACCTTTAAACTCTACACCAGGGCAGTACCCCTCCCCAATCTTCACCAAACACACACATACACACCCTCCCCTTGCCCTACAATCTCCATAGTCTGAACTTTATCTCAGTTGTCCACACCTTGCATTCCAGTATCCTTGTCTATCTATAGACTTTAGACTCTTCACCTCTCCAAACAGCCTGGACTAAAGTGAGACCAGTTATTATTCCATCACACCAAGTCGTGTGAAAGACATGGGTGGTGTGAGTTTATCAAATAGACCAACAGAAATGACCATGCAGTGCTATAAAACTCTGATAAGATAATGAACTTCCACCCTGGATAACTGATAACCCAAGTTCAACCTGCAAGATGTGTGTCCAAGTGCAGTGACAGAGAGAGAGAGAGAGAGAGAGAGAGAGAGAGAGAGAGAGAGAGAGAGAGAGAGAGAGAGAGAGAGAGAGAGAGAGAGAGAGAGTGTTACCAATGCAGAAATCAGTTCAAAAATACTAGTAATTCTTTATGCTTGTGTGTGTGTGTGTGTGTGTGTGTGTGTGTGTGTGTGTGTGTGTGTGTGTGTGTGTGTGTGTGTGTGTGTGTGTGTGTGTGTGTGTGTGTGTGTGTGTTTAAGACTCTTGTTTATCCAAACCTAAAGGGCATTGCAATCTCCACAACAAAGTGTTCACCTGGGATCAATCACTTAGCTTATTAAAGCACTCATATTCAAACTATGCTGCTGCCTTGTGCATGTTTCCCTCCTTTGCACCATTTGTGATTAATTATCCCACACAAATCTAATCATGGCGCACACATGGCTGCTCCTAACTATCTATCTTTTGTCCTGGACTTCAGGGGGAAAACAGAACAGTGGAGTGAATGATTCCTCCTTTAATGAGATTGGAGTAGGGGCCAAAGTTGCAGAGGCACAGATCGACCCCCACTCACAAAGCAGGTGTCCATCCTTTGGGCGCCCTGAGACTGCACTGACAAATCACAGCGGAAAAAAGTTACGGGTTGGGGAGCAAAGTAGGTGGAGGATAATGAGATATCTCATATATCTCAAATGCTCAATGGAACAAGGACAGAATGACACTTGACTGAATGGTGCCTAATCTACAGCCCACGTGCACCATGTATGAAAAAGACAATAAAGTTATTTTAATAACATTTCAGTTAGTGCACTGTAAAAAAAAAAAAAAAAAAGTGTAAATCTTGCCACTGGTCCAAGTGTTAATCTATAATTTAACTTACGTTAAAGGTAAAGCCACTATTTTTTTAAAATCAGCAATCTTGTTCTGATGCCTTTCATTTCAACAGTTATCATTAAAAAAATTGTATAATAATGTAATAAATGTAATTCAACTAAAAAAATCTTTGGCATTACTATACCTTTAGTGTAACTAAGGTATGCTTAAATTAATAAGTAATGTAATGGTGGCAATCAAGTCTGTTGTTTATTTCTTTAGTGTAATTATTACAGATCACCTGTGGACAAGGACTGCTGCCTCATTTTCTGCTCCTTATGGCCCTCACCAAAAAAAAGTTTGGACACCTGGAAAGTCAGAGGAAAAGGTTTTTAATGAGTGTGCACTGTTATAAAAAAAGTGCAGCCAGTGGCAATGCATGATTAATGCCTATATCACTCACTGTACTGTAAATGTCCAGCAGCACAAGTAAATTCTAACTTTAACTCAGCGGTCAGTGTCAGTGTCCATTAAGATGCATTTACTTTGTGCTCTTGCCATATGCACCTTCCTACACCACAGAATGAATTGAACAAAGCCAGAAATTACTAACATAGTGGAAATGAAGCATGGCCATTTCAAGCTCTTGTAATAGAGCATTAATGTGTAGTCTGTACCACAAATATTACACAATAAAAGGCAACAATAAATAAAGATTATTTTTTTGTCAGCGGTTTAATCCTGTATTGGGCAAAGCTAGGAGAAAAGAGCTTTCTGCAGACCATAAAGCGGGTTATTCAGGATGACTGCTGATTTTTATTTTTCCTATAACTACACCTCTGGGTCAATTCTACACAGACACAAGAAAAGAAACCTCAACCACCAGCAATCTTTTTTTAAGTGACTTGAGAATTCTGTACTATAATATACTGAAAATGGAAGAAAAAAAACTGAGCCCATTTTCTGGCAATGTGGAATTATTTTTTTAACTGTGACAAAAGTGTTCAGCTCCACACATAAACACAATATTGAATTCCAGTAAACATGATGAGAGCCTGGTGACTCAAGAGTTTTAAAGCCTGCTAAATTATTTCAAATAGAGGAAAATACCAATGATTTGTTTTATTTGTCTTACCTCCATATCTGTGTAGAAAGGCATATTGAGTGAACATGGTTTCTAGATGGAGGAATAGAATGGTGCTGATTGGCAAGGGATGAGCTTGAGGTCTCACTCACATAGCAAATCAGAATAGAACCTAAGTACACGTGGACTTTACTTGTGTATGGAGAATTTAAATCATTCCATATTTTGGTCTGATTAGAATGAGCATGGATTTTGAGGAAAAGTACACAATGTAAACTGCTTTTTTATCGGAGGATATGTTTTAACCAAATGACAATACCAACCTTCCTTGACTACAAAGCAAATCTGAACAAGGGTAAAAGCAGACTGGTTGTCTATGGTCTCATTCAATTTACGCTTACTTCGCCTTCCATCACTATCCTCTCTCTCTCTCTCTCTCTCTCTCTCTCTCTCTCTCTCTCTCTCTCTCTCTCTCTCTCTCTCTCTCTCTCTCTGTGTGTGTGACAGATATTATATTATGTCCTACAAAAAGTGCAGCACAATGTAATACTTTGATTTTTTTTTATTAATTGGTTTCAATAAAGGGACAAAATGGGTGTGTGAACAGGATAATGCAGACAACTGCCAGAAAACACAGACAGTGGTTTCTCCAATAAAACTCAACATAGACCAGAAACAAATACAACAAAAAAGCAAAAGTTGTAAATGACCTTTGGTCATTTTCAAAGGAAAACAATAATAACAAAAAAAGAAAAATTAAAAAAAAGAAAAAGAAAACAAAAAAGATCCATTCCATGTCTCTGTTTTGAACAGAGCATTTAAGTAATAATAAATAGTGACTCCCATTGTAAAAGATAAAGTTCAAGTTCAAGTTACAACAACAGCTTTCAGAACAGGAATAGAAAAGGCTGATAACAAAATATTTCGCATTGCCATTTACAAAAAAGTATGAACTCAAGCGGGCTTTCCATTAGTTCCATTTCATTTTTAAATATGCTTTGCATACGAAAGTCATCCCAATCTAAATATAAAGCACCATAGTATTTGGCAATGAAACAAAACCTGCAAAACATTGATTATTTTTAATTCATTTATTTAAATGATGTTCATTTCTGTACGGATAATTTACTGCATATGACATTTGTTCTCTTTATGATACTGGAATGTATTCAGGTGAGAAGACAGAGAAGCACACTACAGAAGAACCCAACATCAGCTTGCATTACTGCATAAAGAATGGCAGCAGAAGAGGAGAGTCTAAAAAAAGAAACGAAAAAAGATATGTACAACCACCTGTTTTAGCTAGTGTGGACATTCTCAAAAGACTCCTCAGGGAAACCATTAGATGGCCTCCTTTATACAATGCCACATACTTTAGTTTTTTTTTATTGATTTTTTAATGTAATTTTTAAACATACAAATAATTCGTACTATATTATCCTGCCAAATTAAAAAAATATACCGTGGCAGCTTGTTGTTTTTTCCACTACCAAAAAAGGTACAATAATACCTTTTGAGAGAACAAGCAACAGTTAAAAATACAAGCCTCAATATAAATACTATAGTGCCTACACTAGGTGAACATTTAATTCAAATACCATTCTAGAAATACAGAAGAAAGTAGGTCATAAATGTGTTTTAGCATAGGAATTGACCATGAGTGTGCATTTTCCTATATTTAAGTTCTCTATTATATATTTATATATAATCTTAAACCTTTCCCCAATGCAAGTTATGTTTGACCTGAAGAGCTATGAAGAGCCACGGTGGAGGAAAAAAAGGAAATAAACAGAAAATCACAGATTTTTTTCCCATTCTATATATATTGTGATCAATTCTTGAACACCACCAAGACAAAGAGGAAAGAGAAACAACATCAAACTTAAATACAGGTTCCCTAAAAAATGATTTGCTAATTATTTAAAAATGCTTTATATTCATATTTTTAAAAAAATGTTTTTGTACAAAAAAAAAAAATCTTGCAGTGAAAGCAGCAAGTTTCCATAGTCCATTGTTTGACAGAAGGTTTATGCCCTCGAAGCTCGTACTTTATATTGGAGTTGAACTTTCAGTAAGTGGGTGCTGGACTGGGTAAAGAGTTGGCTTCACTATGTTCAACAATGACACATTTTTTAAACTTAAAAGAAGTTTTCCCTCATGTTAATATCTGTAAACTGGGAAACTTTAACAGTGCACTTTACTGTCTATGCAAGCAGTCATACTTTATACTCAACCACTACACCACCAATCAGAGCGTCAGACACAGACTGAAGGGCCGAGTGTCAAGTGCTATCTCAAGACTGAAAACATGGTTGTCAAAAGTGGGCAGATGTTTAACTAACCAACAAAAGAAAAACAGTCTTCCCAAACATATATTTCACACAAAAATAATATGTCCTGATCATTACCTGTCCCCCCCTTTGTAATTTAAGGAACACAGGCATACGTACTCCAGTCGGTGAAAGAGAAATTTGTTTGGGGACCATGATTCATACCTGTAAGCAATTCATAGTTAATCATCACTGACAGATGAAAATATTCTTCAAAATTATTGTCCAAAACACTGCATGACATATTATAGGCTGCAAAGTGTATCTATGCAGTGGATGTTTATACGACCCGATACACGCATTAGACTGCTTGCTACTGAGAACAGAACCTTCACAAACTATGAAAGAGCTTATGACTGTGGATTAAAAACCTGTACCACCGAGGACAGTACCCTTAATTGGAGAGTAATCATGGTTCAATCCAACACATTACTGGACGTACCATGCACAATAAAAATACTATAATTGAAGAGTGCATGTGTTATAGGTAGCTAATGATGATTAACTACAAATTAGCTTTTAGCTTTTTGATTATCATCATTTCCATGTAGACAGTGTCAAAGTCAGGTACTTGATGCAAGAACCTCAAGTGAAACAAATAAATCCATTTCCAATATCTGGCTGAGATTCCAAGCTTAGAGCAGATAAGAAGATTAACCAATGCAGTTTCAAGTTCCAAGGCACTCTTTTTGTTTGTTTTACCAAATGATAGTACAAATTTAAATTTTGATGACTCCTTGCTTTTTTTTTTTTAAAGAAATTCAAAGGCTGTCAATACTTTATGTTCCATAATAGGGGCCAATTAATATTTTAACCCTATGTGGACAGGATATCTTTTAGAAAGATTAGTTTAAGTGCGATTCCCAGCTCCTCCGAAGAGGGTGAAGCAATAAACGGTTGTCCTCCATGTTACAACACAAAACTGTACATGATATGTTTTACAGAATGTATGCAGCATGGTTGCTTTTTTTCTCTTCTCATTTTTTGAATAAAAAACAGAACAAGAAAACAGCAACACATTTACTCAACAACTAACCAGCCAGGGACAATTCTTTTTTTTAAAATAGCCAAAACATATCATGCATGCTGTCTAATTATCAAAAAAGGGAAAGAAAAAGAAAAAATACACAACATGTAAATTATTGCACAAGAGAAAGGCTCGAAGTTTGCGTCAATGCAATAGTATTGCCCCGATACAGAACATGCATTCAACGGTAAATGAAGAAGGGTGTGCTGGTGGTGCCAAGCACGTTGTCTTAGCTTCCACTGGACTAGCCAAACAGGGAAAATCTACAAGGGTGTATTTTGAGGAGGTTTGCTGCAAGTGTGCCTCCACTCACCATCACTATTCAGTTTTAATTTCGTTGTTCAAGGCGCGATCACTGTGCCATTTTTTCATGTGTTTCTCCAGGGTGCTGTACACACTGAAAGGCATCTGACAAATTTCACATTTGTAAACGTCCTTTCCCACCTGCCCATGTGTCTTCATGTGCCGTGTGAGCTTGCTGCTTTGAGCACAGGCATAATTGCAGAGTTCACACTTGTAGGGTCGCTCGCCCGTGTGACTACGCCGATGCACTGTCAGATTACTGCAGTTTTTAAACACTTTGCCACAGAATTCACAGGTATCACTACGTCTGCCATCTTTTGAGCTAGGTCGGCCGGGACCGAGATGCGGCGTGCTTCCCCCGCTACCTGTACCACTGCGGCCAGAGACACCACCGTCAAGTTCTCCAGGGGGAGTAGAGAAACGCAGACTGCCATTCTCTGAGGAGTGCTCTGAAGATGAGGCAAAAGGCGATTGTCTGGAATCCCCAAAATTCAAAAAGGGGTCCTTGAGCTGCCGTGAGGCAGCATAGCCAGCCAGCCACTGGGAATAAACATTCTCAGTGTTGGGGATGGTTGGCGTGGGAAGGTCAAAGTCCTTCTCCAATTTGATGCGTTTGGAAAGAGGGCTAAGGGAACTGGGGCTGCCCAACAGAAGCTTCTTAGACAGACCCACAGAGGCCGACTCACTGGGAGATGAACCCCGGCCATTGATCGTTGAGCCTTCCTGCACACGATCTGACTCCATTGCTGAATCCTCATCACAGATGTCTCTGTGTGCATTGCTGTCAGAGTTCAGCACTCCTCGCTTATGTTGGTGGAAAGCCTCACTGTAGTGCTGCATGCTGGCTGCCAGACCCATGCCCTGCATCACCTCAGGTAAAGATCTTGGGATTCCATCCTCAGCCACACCTAAGCGCCCACCATTGTTTTCGTGGTGTCTTGTGGCTTCCAGGTTCAAGCCAAAATGAAAGTTATTTCGAGTCCCTTCTCGTTCTAGCTCCTCTTCTTCCTCTCCTTCTTCTTCCTCCTCCTCCTCTTCCTCCTCTTCCTCTTCTTCCTCTTCTTCTTCCTCTTCTTCTTCTCCATTCTCTGGAATCAGACGGTCATTCTCACTTTTAAACTTGGCTACCACAGACTTGAGGGCATTACTGGCACTCCCCACAATTTCACTGGTCCCAGGTTCAGGGGAACTTGCTGTGGAGAGACCATCATCAGATTTGACTGTTGTGGGTGAGGTTTTCTGCATGTGTGTCTTCATGTGCCGTTTCAGTTTGCTGGCCTGGGTGCAGGCATGGTCACAGAGGTGGCACTTATAGGGTTTCTCGCCTGTGTGGCTGCGCCGATGGACAATAAGATTACTCTGGAACTTGAAGGTTTTCCCACAGAATTCGCAAGCCTTCGACTTCATGGGTGTGTTGGACTGCTGGGGCAGTGGTGTTGGAGTAGTTTGAGAGCCAGAGGGTGACTGCATTGATGGAAGAGGAGGGGTGGACAGGAAAGGTGGCTTGGCTCCTGATTGAAATGGTTGCAGGAGCCGTTGCATGGGGCTGGGCCGGTTGGGTGAGAGAGGGGGAGTTGACCCTGAGGTGTTACCAGCCAGCTCTCTGAGCCTGCGAGAAAAGTCCATAGCAGGGGGATCCAGGGGCATGGGGTTGAGTCGCAGCACCCTGTCAAAGGCACTCGGGTGGTGGGTGGCTAGGGCCAACTCCTCTGGGCTCAGGTGCTCCATGCGATGGGGGTCTAGGTGGTGGCGTGGAGGTGGGCTAAAGAGTGGAGGGGTAGGCGGAAAACGCCCCTCACGGAGAGGGGGGCCATCACGTCCAGAGTTGGGAATCCGAAGCAAGTTGAAGGGGCTGCCTTCAGGCAGGTGAATGCCATGTATGGGAGGTTGGGAGGCATGATCAGCACCCATTCCAGAAGGGGCACCAACTCGAGGTGTGAGGGGACTCCCTCGTTCACTCTCCAGGTAGATGCGGAAGCCATGAGTGTTCTGGGCATGCTGCAGCAGGAACCAGGCACTGCTGAATGGTTGCTTACATGTTGTACAGGTATAGCTGCTGGGCTCATCTTTACCTTTAAGAGACAGAGACAGAGATTGAAATTAGTTCACCCTGTCAAACACTGAAGATAGGAATTACAGTTAATTCTGTTGTAATAAGTATTTGTGCACACTGAAATACAACATGATACAATTTAAATAAATATAAACAAAAAGCCTGTTAGACCAGCGGGCAAAATCTTTCAGTAGTCCATTAAAATGATTAAAGGGCCACAGCTTTTAGAAAGTGCAGAAAGTAAAAAATAAAAAGCTGAACATAAATGGAAGTCCTTTCTGCATACTCCCACTCCCTCATCATCCCCCTGGCCTTCTCTGGGCATAAAGAGGCACTGCCGATTTGCACTTAATCATTCATGAGGTCTCCCTCCTCTCTAGCCCAGACCTCAGGCCTCGGCACCGCCGCCAGTACAAATGCTCCCCACAGCAGCCACCCCGCCACCTAATGAAAGTATCACATAACAGTAAACATGGTTCTGATTAAAAACATGCTCCCAAACAGCACAACAGGCCAAGGCCCAATAGAGCTCAGCTTTTCAGAAGGTCCAAACAAAGTGAGGGCAGTGCAGATGAAGACTCCCTAGTAAGGGTTATCATGGTCTTAGAGCACAGTGGGGAATTCAAGCCTGCCTACGCCTGCACTGCGCACAGGCATTTCTACACACACAGCTGCTCAGCAGCAGGGCTGTAAAAGCAAACAATACCGCCTTCTCAGCTGAGAGCAGTCTTTCATTCATGTACAGAAATAAGCATGCGTGAGGCATAAACACAATATATAAACACTACAGTAGTAGACACATTGAAGGTTAGGGAGGGACTAGAGAAAGTAAGAATAACAGAGCGTTAATGGCTTAGCACTGCCCATGAACTAAAGTGGAACCATTTAAGTGCCTTTCCAAGTAATTTGAAGATATCATACTTCCGTATTCTCCTCCTGTGACATGTGTCTACAATCTAACATAGATTAGCATTCTGAAATAAGCTAAATACATAAAGGGCCAAAATAGATACCAGTCTGTTCAGAGTTCAGAGGACACAGACTGAAATTGGAGACAGTTGTGACAACAAGAGAATATCTAAAACTATAACATTTTGGAATGATAAAACAGCATTATTATACTTCATAATTTATTTGTTATTTAAATGTGGCCTAAAACAACATTCATACATACATGCCAAAGACAAATGATTTATAAAAAAAAACCTTTGTCACTCATTTGTTATAAATAGTTAAATAGCGGTCTATTCTTGTTGTATTAAAGCTCTTTCACTCAAATACAGATATCCAAAAAGACCTTTTATAAGTATGAGGGTAACAAGCAGGCTGTAAAGAACAGGAGGATATGTCTCTTTGTCCATCTCTTGGATAAAAAGACACTTACAGACTGATTTTTTTTTTTTAATTATTGCACGTTACATAGTTACCCAATAAAAACAGAAAGCAGTGCAGACATCAATTACAGCTCCAATGGAAACAAACAGATGTTTACAAAAAGGTCTGACTGACAAATAGGAAAAGACTGGATATCTAATCAAAGAGTAATGAGTGATAGTTTGCATGTTGCAAATTAGCATCACTAAAAGTACCATTTTATGTTTCTCCTCCACAGCTTTATATCCTGCTCCCAAAAGTGCAGGGTCAGATAGTCAGAAAAAAGTCATCCACATAATAGGAAAAAAACATGCCCAACAACAAAGAAAAAAAAATGGACATGGGAGATGAACTGAATTCTCCTCCTAAGCCAGAGGTCTTTAAACTGCTATCATACACAGTTTTCTCCCCATCCCGGGAGAGAGAATGAGAGAGTGCGGTCGAAAGAACAGTAGATGGAGAGAGAGGAGTGTAGAACGGAGCCGAACAGGCAGCGCACCCTCTTTCATCTCTTCCTTTGTTTTCCTCAGAGGGGGTTTCTCTGAAGTCTTCAATAGCCAGCAAAGCATGTAACAAGGCGAGCCCGCAGTGTGGAAGGGAGGCAGGCCGGAGCCACCGAGGGCTTGTGGGATAATCCTGTTAATGCACACAAATGAGGGCGGTTCAGGAAGGCTCGGCACAGTGGCATATAGCCTCTTCCAGACACTCCCGTACTCTTTTGTGCTGTCATCGTTTTGTCTGCATCCTGGCACCTTTTTTCTGCACAGGAACGTACATATAGCGCACTCACACTCTGCATTCACAGAGGCAATAAGAGAATAAAATGAATGACCATGGTAGACTGAGAAACGTTATATATACTTAAGGTCAGATATATTCTATATCACATTATACAGTAGAATTGCTCAAGATCCAAGAACTGATATGGTCACAGATGTCATTACACTAAATATGTATTTTTTTTATCCACATATTGTTCCTAAAGAAAGTGATCAAGAATATTCTACACAATCTTGAAGGACCCTCTTGATAGACAGAAAGAGGGGTAGCATTGAGCAAAGGGAAATAACAGCACAGTGCAGCTCTAATGATTCTGCCACCCACAACTGCCTCCTGACAATCGAACTAAAGACCAGCAGCTGAAAGCTCCACGCCAAATCAAGGCTGCGCACGACTTTATATCAGGGGGTTGATGTGAAGGCCAGCAATGGACGGTAAATTATGGATCATTACAATCTGCAGAAATTACAGTTAATTGCTGCCACCTGCAAAGGTTTAACCTAGTATACATTTTTCTATTATCATGCAAAGGCTATTTTTCTCAATACTGCATCACTGAAATTGTGATGGCTGTTTTTTGTTAACAGTTAAGGAACAGTCTGTTCTTATTCACAAACACAATCCTGATTTATTGATTCAATTGCTTCTTAATTACTTATACTCTTAGCAATATCAATTATCAATATCCATAACAATTTATTAAATAAATAAATAATTTATTTTTAAATAAATGAAACCATTATAATCATTCCAATCTGTGTGTGTGTGTGTGTGTGTGTGTGTGTGTGTGTGTGTGTGTGTGTGTGTGTGTGTGTGTGTGTGTGTGTGTGTGTGTGTGTGTGTGCGTGAGTGAAAGAGAGAGAGAGAGAGAGAGAGAGAGAGAGAGAGAGAGAGAGAGAGAGAGAGAGAGAGTGTGTGTGTGTGTGTGTGTGTGTGTGTGTGTGTGTGTGTGTGTGTGTGTGTGTGTGTGTGTGTGTGTGTGTGTGTGTGTTTGGGTATGTTGTATTTATCTCATTGGTCTGGAACTGAATGTCTCCACAAGGATAAGAATATCTGACCATTTTGACAGTGGGGACATTTAGCAGATCCCTTAAAGGAGATCTGCTCTTTTGCAAAGTTTAAAAGAGTCAGAAAGAGTTCCTTTAGGATACCCTGGTTACAGTTACATTCAGTTGTAAGTATAACATTAATAAGATGTGTAAATAAATATATAAATATGTCAACGGAAGGTCCTCACAAAGACAGTGAGATAAAGATGTGTGTTGATGTGTGTGTTGGATACTGCAGCAGAGAAACCATGGGCTGAGACGAAGCTGAAGGACGGCTTACTGCAGCGCCATGTTTAACAAGGGCTTGCTTCATTTGATTACACATGGCAAGGCTCGGCAGAATGTGTAATCATCTTTTTCACATGACATTTTGAGTATCCAACTAGACAAATAATTGCAGCAATAATTGATAGCTTTGTGCACGCAGCGGCACTGCAGACTGGCACAACTCTCACAGACACCAGCCCGTGGCATGCTGGGATGCTGCCTGGCATTCTTACAAGCAGCTTCTTCTCTGCTGACAAAACAGCCATAACCTGTCCTAATGGCAGAAGTCAGATAAGCCACATTGAACAGGTACTCCAATAATCTGCAATTAGACCCATATTTTACAGGAAGGAACGAAAAGCAATGGCACAGCAAAGAAATTGACCTACTCCTTCATTTTCTTTTCTCAAAGGAGCATTCTTTCTGCTGTTTTAGAATTTAAAAGCTCTGCATTTGAGACGTGTGAGCAGTAAAATCTGAAGAGAGACTGACTGACAGCATCCCAGCTGCTCAACATGCCTGGCAGAAAACAGTGAGAAAGAAAGAGAGAGAGAGAGAGAGAGAGAGAGAGAGAGAGAGAGAGAGAGAGAGAGAGAGAGAGAGAGAGAGAGAGAGAGAGAGAAAGAAAATCTTCTCCCTGCTATTTTTGTCTCATAGTGGCTGCTAGCTCCAGGAGTTTGTTCGGTGTAATGATAATCTGTGGCTTGACACTTTTAAGCATTTATGGAAAGTCGCAGAGCGGGCTTGCTCTAATTTGCAGATTCCTCAGTTAATTAAAAAGCCCTCCAATTTGCAACGAATGCGGGTCAGCGTGGACAGGCTGGGAGTCTGAGGCAGCTGGTGACACACTCTGGACCGGCCTGCAGGCACTGGCACACACAGCCACTCTCACACACACACACACACACGCAAGCCTACATTGCTTGCTGCCAGGTTTAACACGAGGAAATGTCAGAGCGATGTTACAGCACAGAGCCATGGCAAAACCACATCCTCAAAGGACTCACTAATCCATCTACATCTCTCTCACACACACACACACGCAGACACATTTAACGGCATTTAGATAAAGGCATGCTAAAACACACTTCACAAAAAGGGAGACCGTATTACAGTGCAGTGATGGTTTGGCAGAGTGCGACCAGTACCCATGGTGAAAGAAGAGACTTGGAGGAAGGAAATATGCTGTGAGACACCCTCCCTTTCTCCTGCACCCCTACTCCTCACTCTCAGAGGCTGCAGTGCACAAAAAGCAAGATTTACAACTGAGAAATAAATGAAATGTCTTAAATTATGTAAAAAGTTGAAATTTTGAACATTTCATTATCAGAATTTTTTTTATGCCGTTTACTTGGACACGCTGCCTCATGACACATAAACAACATTAAATTCTCATTCCACGGACAAACATACAAACCCTGTCTATGAATGTTAGTTACAAATCAGCGTGATTGTCTTAAAAAATGCTAAATGCAAAAAAAAGCATTATGTGCTGATAAATCTTTTTATGAGTGACACAGAAATTGAGCGTGTATATATTTGGAGTCGTGTCTTCAGTTGGCCTCGGTAAGAAAGCGTGGTACGTTGCTGCTTTCGCCGTCTGGATCGATAGTGGCGGCAGACTAAGATGGATGCCAGATTAAAACAGCTTGGGCAGCCCTGTATCCATGACATGTAGATTCAGCTATTGTTCATCTGCCTCCTACCTCACACACCAGCCCCCTCCGTTCCCCTTTACACACACACAGACCCAACAAAAGCAGCAGATACATGTACACACCTATTCAAAAAACCCACACACATGCATAAGAGTCCAGGACATTTGGACAGTTGGTATTTAGTGTACTGTTTTCAGTGCTGGGTCTTCCTATGTCGAACCCAGCTGTCACTCACAGACAGAGACTCCTTTTGTTTTGTCCTTGACGGTTGTGTTAAGATTCAAAAGCACTCAACGATAATAGTTTTTGAGGTAATGGAACAATTCAGTAACAGGATTATCGGATGCAAGGTAAGAAATGACAATGTCATGTAAAAATCATTTCAGAATTTTGTAGGTAGCTCACATGTTGAACAGCTTCTGCATACATTGGCCTTGTACATGTATACAAACTTTAATTGATTTCATATTCAAAAGGAAAATTAATCAGTCATTATGCATGAATAAATAACAAAATGGGTAAAACAGACAAAATTGATGGTTCTTGTGGAGTTATTTCTATATTTAGAGGATGACTCATATTCCCACTCTTCCCACTGTCAGTATTTTTTTCTACAACCATGTTCCTTAAAAACTAATGATAGAATGTGTTGGTGGCCTCCGTATCTGCAAAACTCCAGGGATCTGCCACACTGCCCCATTTTTAGGCGTGTTGGTGTGTGCGTGTGTGTGTGCATGTGTGTGTCTGTGTGTTTGTCTTTACATATGCATGTTCACGGATCATTTGAGCAGCATAGTGTGTTTTTTTAGTTGTGTGATTGTGCACGTGTGTGTGTGTGTGTGTGTGTGTGTGTGTGTGTGTGTGTGTGTGTGTGTGTGTGTGTGTGTGTGTGTGTGTCTGACGTGCATCAGTATTCTCTGGAGCAGTATCACTCAGCCGACCCAGCGCAGCTCTCACACACTCAGCTCTTTGTCCAGGCCAGACTCTTTGTGATGTGTCGAGTGACTGACCACAAACAAAGGGCTGTTTGACCAACACTTGTTCACAGACAAAGCTGGACGAAGGAAGTGCTGTAAAGACCAGAGCAAGCATCTGAAACACTCTCTGTCTCTGTCTGCAATCCAAACATTATGCATTTCTCTATTTCTCTCTCTCTCTCTCTCTGCCAGAAAGTTCACAGTTATCACATACTGCTGTACCATCCACATACATACATATACCCCCCCCCCCTCTCTCTCTCATTACTTGTTGGGAATTACTATAGGTTTGGTTATTGCAATTGTCAAGAAAATCAAGTAAACAATATTTATTTTTGAAACATAATTTTTAAATTAGTTTGTTGTATGGTTGCCGTTTTAATTAATCATCCTCTCTAGTTAGCAAGTAAGCTAATAAAATGTATAGAATGGATATGTTGCAGTAATTAACAGTTATTAATTAAAATAATCCATCTTCCATCTAGAATTTGTTGTCCGACACCCTCCACCCTCGCCTCATTGGCTAAAAACAACGTAGCATAATTCACTGTGGCAAACTTGCAAGTGGTCTCGTACCATTAACCAAACAGTGGCTTCTCGTCTGCTTACTCGTTTCATATTTACAAAACAAAGAGAATGACAAAGACATAGTAACCTTTCAGCTTATCACATTTAACATTACATTTAACTATTCTGTTTCCTGAAGCCACACAGAGCACATGTTCAAACTGAATCCGTCTCTTTCTAAAGGAGTTCAAGTGAACACACTGACTACATCTGAGAATTTACTCCACAGAGACCCAAAGAAAGAAAAAGACAAACAAATGAATAATGCATATAAATGTGTGAGGGAACAGAAAATAATGAACATTTCATAAATATTCCCCTTTGAATACTCTAATTCAGAAATGTCATATAAACTTGTCACTCAGGAAGAATCACCCATTCCTGCCCATTGTAAACAGTGCGACTTGGCCCACGCAGAAAATGGGGGTTGAAATCACTAGATGATCTGTGTCCTAGCTCCGTTTCTTTCCAGTATTATGCGTGTAATCCTTGTGATAGCCGAATCTTGCACATACACCCCCAAAGCTCACTGCTCACTGCTCAGGCTTGCTGCAACACAAATGCAATTAAGAGCAAGGAGATTAAGACACACCTGACTCCCATTCCTTCTCATTATTAAGGTGAAGAAAGCTGCACTCTTCCAAATCACAAATACACACACTTCAATTGCCCAAGTCTGGTAATGATAACTGGAGATACCAGCAGGCTTTTTGTAAATAAACACCTCAATGCATTCATCGCTTTGCTACAACAACAAAAAAAGAATCGAGGCCTGGATTTAGTCAGCATAATTTTTTTTAACTCGATACTCGATTTTATTTTTTCGTCTTTTTATTTGTAACTGGTAAAAAACACCACCATAGACCCCGTAGTTACATAGTTATGAATCTATGTAAATATTGTATTTATAATAATAAGAATTTTTTTTAAAGTGTAGAATTATTATCAATTCCAAATTACAAAATCCTCACCACTGATCAACGAGATATACAATTAATCTGCCAGGAAGGATGTGTGTATACACTATACATGCTTAAGTTCAATGTTAATCACAATACTGTGTGTTTGACCCCATGCTATGTTCCATGTTTTACAGATCTTCACTGGCTCACATGTGACACACAGGACTCAATAATAACATAATAATAAAATAATAAAATCTTACATTTCTCTTGAGCATTTGCCACACCATGAGCTCTAGTGCCATCACTGCGTTATGCTTTTAGATGTTGTCTTTAAATGTCAGCAGTGAGTTTCTTTTGTAATAAGTGAAGTAAAAATCAAGCTTGGTAAAAAGTGCCCTGAGTGAGTAAATGTGCATTTGATTGCTTTCCTTAATGCAAAGAAGGCTGAAGTGAAGTGAAAAAGGTGTGTACCTTTTGTTATTTTTTATTTTCTTTGTGTGTGTGTGTGTGTGTGTGTGTGTGTGTGTGTGTGTGTGTGTGTGTGTGTGTGTGTGTGTGTGTGTGTGTGTGTGTGTGTGTGTGTGTGTGTGTGTGTGAATTTTGAGGCAGATGATTCTTATGCTGGACTGCAATTGGCAAAGGCACCAATTTAGGAGAATATCTTTAGTTACTTCTGGGCAATTCCTGTATTGTCACAATTCCTGTGTGTCCAGCCTGAGGTGTGTGAAGAGAGACAATGTGAAACAGAACTGCGTCTATACATGGACAATAAATATTATATGTTTACAGTTAAATGGTCACATTTTTACAGAATCACCAAGGTGTATAACTCTGTATATATGCTCTCACTGCCTGTCATTTAAACCCAAACCAAAATTTCTAAATTATACCGACAGCATAAATTACATAAAAAGTTACATCAAATATATAAAAATGTATTATATGTGTTGTTGTGACACACCATCACAGGATACACACACAAATTCACCACACACACATACAAGCATTCATATGAACATGTTCATAGTGAACAAAGAGGGTAGATATGCAGCCACTATCTCTAAAATCGAGAGGAGATGAGAGGAAACAAGAAGAGGAGAGAGGAGAGGAAAAAGAAAAAATGAAATAATACAGAAGAAAGAAGATGAGAGAGACATTTTTACTCATAAATAGCCTAATTAATCACTGCACCAACTACACTGCTCCACATGCTTCAATTAATTAGAGCAAGAATCATTTATTCATGTAGTGAGCTCAGCACAGGGTTCAGCAGAAAACCACAGGCTCCACACCTTAAACTATTACTGCATGAAAAGGTAATAAAGCAGGAGCATCTAAAATGTTTGGCCTTGACAACCATAAGGATTTTCAAAGAGAAGGCAAATGAATAATAAAAAAAGTATAATTATTATTTTTACGGAATGCTTTAGCCCTCTATTTCTTCCAAGATCTCGACCATCGTCAACATTCAAATCTGGCCATAATTGAGTGTGATGACTCAGTTAACTGGTTATAGAAGAAAACAAGTTTTATTTCTGTAAAACAAAAATTTCAACAGCAATGATTCATAAGCAAACGTGGGGAAATGTCAGTCTGTAAACTTTGCTCAATAGCATGGTTCTGCGCTTTCAGGGCTTTGCTCTTCGTAGCCTCTCATGGAGAGAAATGCGGCACGGGAACAAGAGAGTGAAATGGTGAGAGGGAGTTATTCGTAGCACGTTTCTGCATAAATGTATCACTGCATCACTAAGAGGGAAAAATTGGAGCAATGCAGAGCCGGGGCCTGGGGCATGGCTTCAGACACTGTCAAAACATTTTCAGCCATTTTAATTAGAAGACCAAAGCCAGTTCCAAGGCTCCATAACATTTGCTTTCAAATAATTGCACTTCACTCAGCATATTCACCCTTTTTGTCCCTTCCACATTCAGCTTTGGCAATTCATATTTCCATTAGGACCTTTTTTCAGCTTTTTCAATTTGAATATATTTCCTCATAGGCCTTTAAGTGGGGCTTGTGCTCAGTAGGAGGGTTAACTATTGCAGCCTGTTTTATATATACAGCATCTCTAAACTTTTGTGATTTCTTGTGTCCCTTTATTGTTCAGGGAGAGCTCTGAATAGTTAGAATATTGCTTGTAAGTAACGTTTAGGTTAGATTATCTGCTCTTAAGAGAGGTCAATTAAAAGACATGGACACACATACTCTGCCATAAAAACATGCAGAAGTTTTGCAGCAGAAGTGTTGTGTAGAGAATGAGGACCTGCAAGGACTTGCAGACCTGGCTTGCCCCAGCAGCTGCCGGCCAGAGGGAATCACTCATCACCTTTACAGCAGTGTGTACCATCATCCCCTAGAGCAAACACAGGGTGCTGGCCACACACACACTCTCTCTCTCTCTCTCTCTCTCTCTCTCTCTCTCTCTCTCTCTCTCTCTCTCTCTCTCTCTCTCTCTCTCTCTAATACACATATAAACCACAGAAATATTTTCCATCTGACAAACAAGCATTTCTCCTTTTATTCCAGTGAATATGTATGTGGGAAGGAAGGCTGTTCGGATCAGTTTTTTCACCTTTCCTCTGTCTTGCTCCCTTCCCTTGTTCCTATATCTCCCTTGTTTTCCTCGTACCTCCAACGCTCTCCATCTGTCCATCAGAGGCTGTGTACAGGTGTTTGTTTTTCCTGACCCTGACTATCTTTGGAGCTGTGCAGGCTTTCGTTTGCAGCTTGTAGGCAGCAGGCCGACTTTGACTCTCCCTCAGGGTTGCACACAACAGTGATGGAGAGAGAGGAGGGGGCTAAAGGGAAAGTTCAACCCGTAACCCAGAGGCCTCTTTGCACTGCTGTCTCAAGAGGAGAAGCTCTTTGCAAAAGAGACCCACACTCCCCCAGCTTTTACACTCTTACACACACACTGATTCACACACACACAAGCACACACCTCTCCACCTCCCCATTGCCAAGAGACCTCTCTCTGGCTTCCTGCCGTCCAAAGCTCTGAAAATAAGCAGTAAGTAAAGGGGGGAGCACAAGAGAGCAAACGAGCAAGAGAACAAGAGAGCAGCAGAGGACAGGACACGAAAGAAGGAGGTGAAGAAGATGATGAGGGTTTGAGTCACTGAGAACCCACTACTAGTCATGCTTTTGGCAGCAGAACCACTTCAAACTCACCCTGACAGAACTCCTGCACTCTACCTCCATCTCCTGCTCTTTCTCTGATGAGGAAACCATCTTTAAGTGTTTTCATCCAAGAGCACCAATCGATAAGAGGACATTTTTAACACGGATTTATCACATCAACAACAAAACCGCATAGCATCAACAACAACAAAAGCCAAGTGTGTGATTCTCTTGACAGAGAACGGGAAAGACAGAATAGGGGTTTTTACATGGTGCTGCCTTGAACTGCCTCCTGGTGCTGCTGACCCCCTCTTCTCTAAGTCTGAAGAGCTGACAGACAGAAAGAAAAGTGCGTCTGAGAGACAGAGAGCAGAGAAGAGAGAGAGAGAGAGAGAGAGAGAGAGAGAGAGAGAGAGAGAGAGAGAGAGAGAGAGAGAGAGAGAGAGACTGGGGGAGGGCAATAGTGAGAGAAAGAGAGAGAGAGAAAAGGGTTTGTGCTTGTTTTTAGGAGTGTTAACATGTGGGCAATTTCCAACGCTAACCGATTTTTAGTCTCTTTGTGGAAGTTCTGAATGCGAACTAATCACTGATGGAGGATTCACTTAGATGTCTGTCATCATAGATCCAGATAACTAAAACAAGCCTAATCAGAACCAGAATATTCAAAGTTTCTTCAGCACACACCAGATTACACTGGCTCAGTCAGCGGAGAACAGTTAGACTAAGACTGTTGACATGACTAAAGAATTTTGTCAAAATTAATCGAAAACGAAGAAAAAATTGGTGGTTGTTTATTTAAAATAAGGACTACATGGAGTTGCCCATGAAGTTAAATTGTGTAAAAACTGAGCAGAGAGAAGAGAAGACAAGCCCGAACACATCCAACTCCATCACTCCCTCATGCCCCAGGCCCATCTGACTGAGCGGGACAAAAAGTTCTCTAAATTATTCAGAGCGGACGGCCACCCATCTACAGAGCTCTGTGTGTGTGTGTGTGTGTGTGTGTGTGTGTGTGTGTGTGTGTGTGTGTGTGTGTGTTAAAAGAGAGAGAGAGTGAGAGAAGCAGAAGTTTGATCAACAGCAGACGAAAGGCTGTTTTCCAGTAGAAGGCTGCCTGGGGCCAGTTGTGCAACACAACACAGAGGCACAGGACCATAGCAGAGCAGTCAACAACGACACAGCCTCTGACATTTACACAAACATGAAGGCCTCGCCACCAGCACCAAACAAACATCCCAAAAACACTCTGCCTTTAAAGATAGTCTGCAGCTTCCTCACCTCCCCCTACAAATGCAGGAACAGGGGAAAGACCAAGTTAGCAGGAAGCTTTTTAACAGCACACACTGCCTCATTTTATCTCAGCTGATTTAAAGAGTGAGATTGTAAGGAGATTGAGAGGTGTTGGAGATCCATTAGCTTAACTGCCTGCCCACTTCACTTATTATCCTTTTCGTCCAGAGAAATGAGCTTCTGTCCTGGTTTAGTTTTTATCTTACTTAAGGGGTATGAGACAGGGCAGTGGGCAAATTAAAAAAATATATATAATTTGCACATTAAAAAGTTCCAGAAAACTATTTGCCCATCTTTTTTAGTTTGTGTGTATGTGTGTATGTGTGTGTGTGTATCTGTGTGTGCGCGCTTGAGTATGAGTACTCCATTAGGGCATTTTGAGAGCGGCCTAATGTGGCTAATGTTCCCATCAGAGGGAGCCTAAGTGCTACACCACACATCCCCCCATCCATCCACCCACCGGAGCACAGTGGTCGCGAGACCTCCAAATGCTTCGCTCTGAGGAGCGGCCAGCGCCTTTTAGCCAGGCCCAAAAGATGGCCGAATGGGAAAGCCCAGCCCAACCACGGACGCCCTCTCCCAAAGCTACGGGTCCACTAATTACCCCCATCTCAACGCCAACAAACAACTTTTAAGACCTATTAGAGGACAGTTGTCCGGGAAGGGGTTTTATAGCCCATTAAAACCGGGATATTAAATAGCTATTCACGTAAATTCAGGCTGCCTCAGATATCGTTTGCACTCCAGCGCTAATAGTGTGTGGGTTAGCACCGCTTAACTGACTCTATCAAAGATGCCATTCCTCCTCACAATTAAAGCTCAAGCTTAAACATAAATGTCTTCCGTTTCCGCTAGTTTTCAATGGAATTCATGTCTGAGCGTCTCCCTACCCTCACCCAGTTTCTTCCAACTGTCCGATTCCCACCCAAGATCTATGTTTACTATGTGAACATCTTTGTTGTCTTTAGTCTTGTGCTTTTTGAAAAGACCTAGGAGGGAATGTTGGGGGTGTACAGCAGCATAGGATGGAAACCTGGATGTGTTGGGGCAGGAGCAGGGCTCTTTGTGTGTGTCAGTCAGATCAACCGTGAGCCAAAAAATACCAAAAAAACTCTATCAATGTATAAAATCTTAGCATCTTAAACATATTTTCACTCCGAGTGCCGCCACCAAACCACACCGCTGCTTTCCTGTTTATAAAGTAAAGTCCTATCTTCTAACCTGACAACATGAAGTAAACAGAGCAGTGAAACAATTAAACAAACCCAGCTATGTGACTCTTACATGTGACACCCATGCCTTTAAGAGGGAGAACCGTGTGTGTGAACAACAGGGCAGAGCACAAATAGTGCACTGTTTCAAGGGCGACGAAAGACAGTCCGATTTCATGCCTCCCTTCAGGCACTTGGCTGTGGAGAATCTAAAGCGGGTGCTTCAAGTCCAACCCTGTAGATTTCCCATCATGTCTACAGTCTTTTACAGCATGCTTGCTCTCAGTTCTGCCACATGTATTTTTCCCTTCTCTCCAAAACCCGCTTCTAGTGTACTGTTCATTTTAAACCTCCCACACTAAACATTACACTAAATATCCATATTGGAAATAATCAAGTTCACTGAGAGAGAGAGAGAGAGAGAGAGAGAGAGAGAGAGAGAGAGAGAGAGAGAGAGAGAGAGAGAGAGAGAGAGAGAGAAAATGTAAGGACAAAGTGAGAATGGTCTGGCCTTGCCAAAAACATGTTGGTGGTGTGGAAAGGTAGAAAAAGAACTGGGACACAAACAAGAGGGTGTTAAAGTGATAACAGAGACATAAACATAGAGGGCAAGAAACAGCTAGTGTCCACATGCCCATATAACAATCCAGCCTATGTGTCAATACACTCAGGATTATCATGGAGTAGTGCTACTGAGACAGAGGTGGACAGAGATGCAGCTCATTGTGTGTAAAGAGATTAGGGAAGGCAGAAGAATAAAACAGAATATTTCAAATATCCCTCTGCTCCTCACCTCATTTGATTGCATGTATATGTTAGTGTGTATTGAAAGAGAACAACGCTAAAATGTTGTGGGTAGGAACCCTTAAAACTAAAGTATTGCGTTTACCATCAATAACAGGTCTGGAAGATGGATTCAGTGTGTGAGGGGCTGTGGCGGCTGCTGTTTGCTCTAATTCTTCATGGCAGAGTCTCTCGCCACATTCATTCCCAGTCCCACACATAATTCAATACAAGTGTTCCAATCCATATCATGCCATCATATGTTACCAGCCAACACTCAGTCTGCAAGAACTCTGCCCTCGGTGCATGTACCAGCAAACTTACATTTTTTTTTAAATGTATTATCAGTTGTTTTGCCTTTCTGCTTTAACTGTAAGTGGGTGTTATGACCAGAGCACAAGGCCAAGTTCAATCTAAAGAGCTTAACAAAACTTTACAGAGCCAGTGCCAGTGAGCCGCTTCAGTCCAAAGCGCTTGCACAACTGTTATAAAAATGTTAATTGAGGCAGTTGTACCTGCAAGCCTTCATAGGCAGCTGAAGTCAATAAATCAGGGCTTAACATGGCAAAGAGTGGGACCTCGAAGCATGTTGGAACGCTACCTCCAGACCCTGCCAAAAATGTGTCCGTAGTCCTATAGATCACAGGGCTGATCTATAGAGGGGGAGAGAGGCACCGAGGTCGGGAGTGAGGGTAGGCTGAGCTTTCTTTTAACCGGGTCACTCAGGTTGAAGGAGCATATCTGAGATCCTTATCTCAACTCCCCAGGTGAAAACAAAACTGCAACTCATGACAGCAGGTTTTTCAAGCAGCTGGAGAATAGCTATGATAATATCTAGGTGTATGACTGTCCCTGACATTTATAATCTACTAATGAGGTGTGATTATTTAAAAAAAAAAAATAGCACCACCTTGCAGTATTTGTGCATGTTATTAGATTCGAGGAGAGCGTTATTTCTAATATTCATTCAAATTGTGTCTGTTTCTTCAAAGTCTATGACGTTTGTCTTGGTTTAAAAACTCTTTTCATGGGTATGTGTTATTTAAAAGCCAGTTACTAAAGGCCTGACCTTAGCAGCAACCTAAACACAACAGAACAGCCTGTGAAGCACTTTTCAGACTCACATTGAAGAGTTCTTCCTTCTTTAAGGTCAAATAACAAAGTTGGGCCATTTACATGAAATAAATTACTGTAGCTAGCTAGCTCACTTATGTCTTTGACCATCAGCTAATTGCTGATTGCTGGCTAGAAAGGGAAGTAAAAAAAAATACTTATTGCATAGCCTCTAGCTGATTAAAAAAATTGCATTCAGTTGTGTTAGTTATGTGTGAAATACGACGTTTCCAAATTCAAAAACTTGTGAAAACATTTTTTTTTTCAGTTGAGGATCACGTTTTTAAAGAAATATTCAGAAGATATTTTGTACTAGCAAATGTCAGCTAAAATACAATGGTTGCATTCTAAAAATTCTCTCAAACTAAGGTCACATATCTCAGCTACAAGGCAAGACTCCTCTGAAACATGATATCGCTTTTTACAGCCAACAAATGCAGTTCATGTGACACCTTAAGTAACACACACCTTATACTGCTCTCTTTTGTTGTGTATATGTTGGACATTTGTGTGTCCGGATATATATAATCATAGGTGTGCTATGACCCAACTGAACTTCTGTTTGTCTCCATGTTCTATAGCAAATACATAGTTATATACATAGAGCAAAACATGTCAACAGATAATATATAAATATTGATATTTAAAGATGTAATACTAAACTCATTAAAATTTCAATAAAAACAGACAAAGCTTAGTAAAAGATAAGCACTGTTCTCGTCCCTGCAGTAGCTAGACAAGGTGAGTGGTGTAAACCTGCTTTCATTCACAGTCATTTACGACTGTCACTTTTCACACCTTTAGAAAAAGGCTAGAGCAGGCCACAGGGGCATTCCAGCCCTAACTACAGCCCAGACTCCAACAGCCTTAATACACACACACACACACACACACACACACACACACACACACACACACACACACACACACACACACACCACATACAAGCATAGTAAAATTATGTATAACATATTGTGAGATTTACTGACGTACATATATTCATCAGTGCAATGTAATATTATGAAGAAGACGTGTGTGTGTGTGTGTGTGTGTGTGTGTGTGTGTGTGTGTGTGTGTGTGTGTGTGTGTGTGTGTGTGTGTGTGTGTGTGTGAGAGAGAGAGAGAGAGAGAGAGAGAGAGAGAGAGAGAGAGAGAGAGAGAGAGAGAGAGAGAGAGAGAGAGAGTGGAGCAAGGAAGTATTTAAGAGAAAAATATAAGACTGCAAATGACACTGGCATATCAGCGGATTAACAGTCATTGGTAAGGCAGTGTAACATAGGCAGGGGCTTAGAACAGGTCAGGAAATCCCCTTGCTGTGCACACACAAAACACACACATACACGCACACCTGTTCCTATTGGCTGTGTCCACTGAAAACAGGCTCTCACCTGAAGAGACACGCTGGGGTGGCATGAGGCCCTCCTAGACATAAAAGAATCACAAAAACGGTTGTAGAAGACGACTTGTGACATCCTTACTCATTGATAGGGTGTAGGCCACTACTCATTATCCAACTAGAGAACGCCATGTAGGGAGAACATCTCAGAATGGCTCTGTTTGGTGAAAACGGAGGTGATTTTTACCCTGTAAGATGCAAGGCGACAGCGAGACGGGGAGCAATTTGGTGGGCAGCACCAGCCGTGGCACCTTTTCCCGGTGGTACTAGATTACATTCCCAACAACAGCTGCCTCCTTTGTCCACCCACAGCCGAGCCAAACTGCGCCTAAAATTTCATTTAATCTGCTGCAAAACCTGAGTGTCAGCCACTTAAATGGCAGCTAAAAGCACTGCTCTCAGATAACTGACTGACACTTGCTAATAATAGACCCCTGGCAACAGCGGCACAGTGGCAGACATTTTGTGTAACCGTAGACGGACGGTGGGTGCCTGGGAAACAGGGGAGTGTACGATCTCAGCTCCTCTCCCAGGCCTGAGCTGCCCGCCTGCCCCTCGGCCTGATTAGCCAGCGCTAATACCACCACTGACCCCTTTTCCCTTTCTTTCAGGACCCAACCGGCATACAACAATAGGCCTGCATGCTTTTGTCTGGAAGTCTGGGGGACGAGGAGGAAAAGGAGGGTGAAAGAAAGAGTGAGACAGTGCGTGAGAGGGGGAAGGTACTGGAAAGAGAAAAAAACAAGGATAGGATGATATAGAGGTGGTATATCAAAAGATGTCTGCACACAAGACACAGGGCTTTGGAAGATCGAGACATAACACCGATGCACTACAGACTGCATCTGAGCTGACAGAAGAGGAGAAGGTTATGGGAGCAAGGGAGGGAGGGTCATAGAGAGGCAGAAAGGGGTTATGGGAGTGAGGGAGGGTCAGTGAAAAGCAGAAGGGGGGTTATGGGGGAAGGGAGGTTGGGGTCAGAGGGGATAAAGGAGGGAGGGGAAGAAGGGGAGACAGGTTGAGCAGCTTTTGCAGTATGGTGTCATTACACAAGGTCCCAACACGCTCAGCGTGGGAATCTGAGACAGGGCTCGGACGGTCGAGGGCTGTGCCCCGAGCAAGACAGAGAAACACAGAAATCGCTGTGTGTTTTAGAGTCAAGGGCTGTGTAGTCATAAACACACAAATACATACAGCTTCTCTGTCAAACACACATCAGCAGGTATTTACAGAGATAAGGAAACACCCAGTGACCAAAAAATAAATACACAGTGTGCAGAACAGAGGAAACAACAGAAGAGGTTACAGCTCAGTGGATACACAGACACCACCATTTCACTCTCTGTTTTGATTTTCACTACCTGTTTTCTGCTTTCCTCTGCTCAGGTGCTCTGTAATGGAAAATGGGTGTCTGGCAGGAAAACCTTACCACCAAGGTGGTTTCAGAGAGGCTGAGAAGAGAGAAGCTAGCTTTGAATTAAACAGGTAGAGCATCTGAATGCCACTCACACATGAGTTGTAATACTGGGCAAAAGCAGAGATAGAGGTAGACTGAGAAAAGAGGAGAGATCTCTCAGTTCCTCTCTTCATACAAAGAGAGTTTAGTGAAGGATGAGAAGAAGTGAATTGGGGGTATTTTCACTTCTCTATTCATCAGAAATGTCAAACCACCTAAACACACATATAGACATACACTTTTAGTCAAGACACCATCCAAGCTGCATTTTCCGTCATCTTGATGAAGCCTAAATGAAGCACATGGTGCGGGACACAGAATTTTAATGAACTTTATCCTGAGTAGGGTCGCAGAGGATCTGGGAACACTTAGGACTTAACCTGGAAATGTTGGGGATTAGCCAGGAATACACCCTAAATGGGATGTCAGTCTGTCACAGGGCACCATGCACACACAAACTCACAAAGCTTGGCAATATTTATTGAAGCCAATACACCTACTGGCATGTTTTTGGGAGGTAGGAAGAAAATTACAAAACCTGTAAGAAATCCCCATAATATACGGAAACTCCACACTGTTCTAATACTGGGCTATTTATAAACATCGTTTTTTTATTTATGTATTTATTAATTTATAGATCAGAACATAAATAATACAGTAAAGTCAACATCTCTGGTAAACAAGTGCTTCCAATATCATAGGACAGACACAACTATTCACAACTCTAACCAGGATAAAGGAGTTACAGAAGATGAATGACTGAGTCCAAGTTCAGAACTGAAGCACTATATCAGTGATACACACACTTTCATAATAATACCCAGACTAACAACTTTATTAGTCCCACTGTCAGCTCCTGTCATTTTTCTGCTCTGTCTTTGACCTCATCTCAGTAACAATAGCCAGGTTTGAGTCTGGTATATACAGAATAGTGATAGCTAGTGTCTGCAGCAGGGCTGGGGAGTGTACAGTGAGCAGGGTTGGGGAGGCGGGTTAAGCAAATTAACCTCCTTCGTCTAAACCCGTGTCGCTGGCGTTGGACTCGCCAGCAGCGCTCAGTGCTGACACATGACGGTAGAGGAATCACAGGCTTAATACTGGCAGGCTGCCTCTCTAACTTGGCAGATCATGGTCACTGGGGGGGTGGAGAACATGATAGAAGCAGGATTTAGCGTGCGCTACGCGGATGCTAATGAGTAGCGGCCTGGCCAGATTTATTTGCATTAGAAGGCGCAGGCTACTCAGCGTGCTATAAATTTGTTGTGTTTTATTGGCCTTGTGGCATGTATACATCAGAGATAATTTGGTTAAGGCTGTTAGGTCTATTACACAATGAATTTCATTGGAGAGGGGAGAGCGAACAGCATCGAGGGGTGTTATTAGCAGTTATGTGATGAGAATCATGAATAACGATATGAGTGCATTCCCTCGTTTGAGCCGCTAAGGTCTCCACTTAAATTATGAATACAGTACGGTGCTCATAAACAGAAGAGCATTTGGGGAACGTTACAGCCGTTCAGTGGCTGGTAGAATTCTCTCATCCACACACACATAGTCTCACTTTCACACTGAGAAAGAGAAATCAATCATGAACTGTGTCGACCCGGAGAATCTATATTAGCTCTTTCTGTTTTTGACCGCTCTCGTACTATGATGGCACACATCCCTCAGAGGCCCATGTTACTGTTGCTCACACCTGTGTGCAAGTTTGTGTGTTTGAGAGAGTGATGGATGAGGTCAGCTCTCTCTGAAGGGCAGAGGGGACATGGCCCAAAGCCTATTGATCAGACAGCCAGCTGAACAGTTAGCAGGCCCTGTAGGACCAGCATTCCCCACTCCTTACACACTATATTTTCTTTATTCTCTACCTTACTCTATGCCCTTATTCCCCCATCTGTCTATTTCAGCTGCACCATTGGCTGGGGTGGGGGGGGGGGGTTATGGTGGGGGGCAATGTCAAAGATTAATCCTTTCTCCCTCATTTCTATATGAAAGATAAATACATTTTTTTAGAAAAGAAGTAAATAGATGAAAGGTGAAAGAAGAGTATTAGCCAATCTTTTACACTGCAGGGCAGAAAGGGTCACTGGAGAATTGAGTTCTCCTCTGCTAACACAGCTCACAACCAAACTGACTGGTCAAGCAGAAAGGTGCATCTGTGTCGGGCAACAGGGGTATTTTATATTACAAATGACAGAGAGAGAAAAAAACTGTGGGAGATGAAGAAAAGGGAAGAGCACAGAGAAGAAGCTCAGAGCAGGTGAAACCCCAGTGGTCATCTTGACTCAACCATGTGCAACATCTGAACAGCATCCTGTGCAGCTGTGTGTATATGTGTGCTTCATTTGTACACAAATACTGTAAGCCCAGCGAGACCCTACACCTGCTTCAACTGCCACAAATGGCAAAAGCAGTGGAGAGAACACCAAAAGTTACAGTTTGAAAAACAAAAGCTATTGGCACACACAAACACATACACACACAGGCCTAGCATTTTGAATGTGGATGCATATAAAATGCTGCTTCTGTGTGTGTGAATGTGTGCTGAGCGGCAGTGTGATGGCTGGTGTCAGTTTCACTCTGTCTTTCAGAACTCTCTCTGGCTCATAGCTGGGCCTCAGTGACCAGTTGGCCTTTAAAGACATGAAAGGGGCCAGTATCTCTGCTGCCGCACCATTCAGCCATACAAAATGCAAACAAACAGCCCGCCAGGCACAGAGGACCAGGGAAAGCCGGGCACTGGAGAACACAGCAGCCATGCAGCGCCAGTCCAGAGAGAGACAGAGGGAGAGAAAACCCCCCACGTCTATCAGCTTTAGCCATCTCAACATCTTCAGCCAGCATGGTATGAAAGCTCCAGAGTCTAAGATCAGTGAAGCATTGGAAGTGCAGCCACTCAAGAGCTGCACAAGCACCGCTGCAGCTGCAAAAATAGTCATAGAGGCAGTGACTTTGTGGCTACTGATACAGCTGAGATCTCTCTCACACTCACACACATACACACTCTCACACACACACACACACACACACACACTCTCACACACACACACACACACACACACACACACACACACACACACACACACACACACACACACACACACACACACACACACACACACACACACACAAACTAACCAGAATCCCCCAGTGCACACCATCTCTCACATGAGGCTGACCAGCAACTTATCAAAAGCATTAACAAGTTTCTGTTAAAAGGCTATAAAAGTCTGTCAGGGTCATAGTTCAGGCTGACAGCTCTAGAGAACAGAGTAGAATGGCTTATGGAAGCAGAGTAATGCATTTAACAGTGCACAGTTTTAAAAATGGAATGTTGCAGAAAAAAGTGTGATAGGAAGGGTGAGAAAGAAAGAGAGAGAAATACTCCTACACAGACCCCTGTGTGTGTTCACTGGAAAGCCAGAGTCATAAAACAGTGAACAAAGAGCAGCTAGCCTGGCACAGTGTGTGTGAGAGAGAAAGACAGAGAGGGAGGGAGGGCGAGGGATGGGAGGATGAGTTTGCCAAGATGTCAAAATTGTCTCAGGAGCTACAGAGAGATGCAGGCAGAAAGTTAGCCACTGTTTCTATTGATTGGCCCTTGCTGGAGAATACTTGGAGGATCAAGTTCAGACACTCACCCTCACCACTCCACAAAAAGATAGGTACCTGCTCTTCCTTTGACTTAACCCATATTGCCTGCGTGCCACTCAATAAAAAAAGCATACAGTGTCATACAAAAATCAGAGTTTTGGACTGTTATAATAAAGTTATCAAGGTCTATTAAAAGCAGTGATATGGGTTCTGATAGTGCTTCTGCAGATGGAATAACACTGGAATGCCACACAAATACACACCAACACACATGCACGGCACATCCTGGCCAGTGAGACGTTCTTCAGGCAAACTGTTAATAAAAGACACTTTAGTGAGACCCCACACAACCCAAAGCAAACATTACAGATCCTCCTGCCTCTGAAAGCGGCTGAAACCAGGCGTGCTGCAAATACTTCAGCCATTCCACAAACTCATAACAGCAAACTTAAAGAATGGGGGGAGGAGGGAGAGAGAGAGAGAGAGAGAGAGAGAGAGAGAGAGAGAGAGAGAGAGAGAGAGAGAGAGAGAGAGAAAGAGAGACAGAGAGAGAGAGAGAGAGAGAGAGAGAGAGAGAGAGAGAGAGAGAGAGAGAGAGAGAGAGGAGTGAACTGGCATGAAGGAAAGGAAAAATAAACAAAAGGCCATGTCCAACTTATTTTACTCCATCACAACTTTAATGCACTCCAGGAATGAAGAGAAGCTCCATTAGAAATATGCAGTGGTGTGATGTGGTATTTAGGACATTAAGCATGAGAGCTCTGTCTGCCTGTCTAAACAGAAAAGGAGCCAAGACCAATGTACCTCCATAACCTAACCAGCAACTGGCAGTAAATAACACACAAAAAAGTTTTAAGAGTACGAATAAACGGAATAGCCAATTACTCTCTTTAAAAATACAAAATATTCAGGCCAATTATACCTCCGTAAATGCCCTTGCACTGAAAAGTGAGGGGGCAGGTTTCACGACGATGCTCAGGCCAAAGAGCGACCACAGGTGGCTGTGTGGAACTGGAGGGCATGTGCATTAATCATTGGTACCAATCTTTTGGTCCCCACACACAAAAAAACACCAAAATATGCCACAGTAAACTTAATCCATATATCACCCTCTGCCAGTGTTGACCCCATTAGCAGGGTCTCCCTCCTGGCATTAGCAAAGCATAGCCAGTCCCATGATGGAGCAGTAGATGATGATCATTGCCTCCCACTGCTCCTCTACCCTCTGCTGCTCCCACGGACTCAGGGACAGCTATAGGACAAAGTGGTGTGCAAAACAGTGAACCTGGAACAGTAGCTAATCCATCTCTAGCTGTTTTTTTTTTCAGAATGGTTTACAATTCTGGGTTCGAAGGTATACCATGAGAGGGCATTGCACCAGAGGTCAGTGTGTCTAGGCCAGATGAGCTTTTCCTGAAGCAGGGTCCAGTGCTCCGACCCCAATCATTTTACATGTAAATAAGCCATGTAGCCAGTCTCACAGTGCAACATTTAACATTCATTGTAATACCAGCTGCCTCACACAGCTCACACAAATATACATGACCCTGTGACTTCAAAAAACTCTCTTAGACCAAACCAAAGTGTCATTCTGAACAGACATTCACTAATAATACACAGCCCATTTCTGTGCTCACACACTTTCACATCCACATACCCTGTTTTAGCTCTCAACCATCAGTCTGAATACAGAAACATTAATATGTCGGTCAGCCAGCTCTGGTCACTGGAGAATACTGAATTTATATTTAGTTGGCGCCCAAAAAAAATTATCTAATTTATCGAATGTTCTGGACCGAGAGCTTCCTTTTAGATTGCACTCAAGCACCCACACAAATAAATATTACTGGTCACCATCACACACATTTGGAGAAAAGAGCCAGATTCTGCACTGTAATAAAATAATTATTAAAAATATGCATCCACACACTTTAAACAGTCGGATAAAATGATTTAGTGTAATGGGCTATGTATTTCAGAATCAGATCATACGTAAAACTCTAACAGCCATGATAATAGTTGATAGTTTATGATGTGGGATAGTGTCAAGATAGTGTATGATGTGAATGTTTTCAATATGATTGCAATCATTCAGCATGCTATGTTACCTGTAGGTGAGTGCATACATTCTATAGGTAAGGCTACAGCAGGTGTGTTTAACAGTTTAGCTGGTTTGTCATCATTCAAAACTGCCCTCTGCTCTGTCTCTGGCATTCACCTTTAATACAGCAGTTAGCCAGCAGCAGGTGGGGATCACGGGTGTGTTTCTGATAAGACAGAGTGCATTTATTAACTTCTATTCTTAATGTTAGAAACCTGCTGTCTCCTATATGACTGCCAATCTACTAAAAGCACAACCATAACCAGTCAACTGTAGCACACAGCAGGCAGACAGAGTGGCTGTCAGGGCCAAAGCGCCGCCTCTCTGGACCTCAAAGGGTCAGAGCCAGGCCTGGTTAATCAACAACCGCCAAGCTGAGAGAGCCAGAGAAAGGGGTTAAGCATCCTATGCTAAAGAACCTGGCATGCTCAATCAATAACATAGACCTTTCTCAAACTACAAATTGGCCCTGGGTTCTTTTGAGCACTTTCCATCCTAAATAAAGGAAGGGAGCGAGCTGGAAAAAGATGACTGAGTCATGAAGCTGGTTTCCAGCTGGACCTGGGGAGGGAGCCAGGGGGTGAGTAGGGTGATGAATAACTGAGCTCCGGTCAGAGCTGGCCTAGGGTTCACTAGCCATCCCTCAGAGGAAGAGGAGAAATCGATGGCATCCGCTGCTGACGGGTATAAGTGGGTCATACATCAGGGGTCCAGAGGTCCAGCACTGCTTAGCAAGCATAGACTCGGCAGCCAGGCTGGAGCACAGCCGGCAGTGACAGGCAGCATAGAGGAAATGTCCCAGCTAGGGCACACACAACATGCAGCACTTTCCACCTCAGCCGCATCTTAAGCGATTCTCTTCTGTAGCCTTAAACCGCCACCTGACGGTTTTAAAAGTTTTTGAAAAAACACTACTGCACCAGTCCTGGCGAAATATAATTTTTATGAAGCAAATTGTTTTTACCCCATTTAAAAATTCTACCTTTCTTATACAGTACCTCAACTCTCTCTTCTCTCTTCTTCTCTCCTCTACAGTTGGGGATCGGCAGGCTATTGCCGTTATCAGAACAAGACTTTCTTTTTTCTTTTTTCCTTTTGTTTTTCTTCTTCAAGGTAAGGCAAGTTGACAGAGCACTGGCTACAAGGCCAGCTAACCGGTCTAGACTGGTTCTGGCATGGAGAGGTGCTGGCAGTGAAAAGTGTAGTGTCGTTTTTTGCCTTCAGCCAAAAAAGAACTGTTGATGTATCGTCAGCAGGTTTGGTGGCAGAAAGAAAGAGAGCATGATGAAGGGAGAGCAGGCAAGGGAAAGAAAGAAAGAAAGAAAGAAAGAAAGAAAGAAAGAAAGAAAGAAAGAAAGAAAGAAAGAAAGAAAGAAAGGCAGAATAAGCAGAGGCGGAGAGTGACAGTGAGCGAGAAAGAGAGAGGAGGGTAAGAGAGATTGAAAAGGCTAGATAGAGCAGAGGCTATGACACTGTCTCATCAAATGCCTGGACTTCAGCCAAGTTCATCTGTTAATGGACAACCACCGTAGGGCCCTACCCCCCAACCGACACACTCCCCCACCTCCTCCCTTTCCTCCCTTCCTCTTTTGCTCCAACTCTCCCAAACATTCGCTCTCTTTCTCTCTCCCCTATTTTCTATCTGAAGAAAGCTAGACATAGATTATTCCTGCGCCTTTCCCTTTTCTTTTCAAGATAAACAAAGTGCTTCAGGTTCAGGGCACACCCTGGGACCCCTGACAAAGCCATCTATCATCCTGTCTGGCTAAGCCAGTCTGACCACACTGAGCCCAAGGAGACTAATGGAGCCGCTGGACAATTTTGCCTTTGTGCGGCTGCCCCTTCTGCACCAAGATCCCCATTCCAGCGGCCATTCACACACAGATGTGCTCGAACAGTGCCTCTGAGGTCTGGATGTAGCCCTTGTCTCTCTCAGAGAAGTAGGAGATCCAAAACCAATGAAAGCAACCAAATCAAAACTAACTTTATGATAGAACTGCCAAACCGAGAGAAAGAGAGGTTGGGGGTGGTTGGGGACTTGGGGGAAGCAAGTTGAACAGTTAGCATCGTCTTCAGACGTGTTGAGACACATGCGGTTGCTGGAGCTTCCCAGAGAATGACATGCAGTGGATTAAAAAAAAAGGAAAGATGAAAGAACAAGAGAAGGATAGAGAGTAGGAGAGAGAAAAAAATCAGCTGTCACTTATAGGGATTTGAAAAGTAAGAGCTATTTTTCTGTTTTTTCTTTCACATTGTTTTTTTTTTAAACCAGCAGCACTGTAGTGCTTCATTT